>NW_022157171.1:0-180012 GCF_007821495.1 Lachnellula hyalina
GCCAGGAGGGGCGGTTGTGGCGGGACAGGGGACGGTGGCGACTGGGGTCCAGGTGGTGGAGACGGCATTGAGGGGGCAGTCTACGACGGCGGCGGGGCAGGAGGTGATGGTTATGAGGCACGTTTCGTAGATGACCTCGCTTATTGGGAAGGAGGTGGTGATAACGGCGTGTTCATTGGCCGGGCAGTCGGTTATGGTGGGCGCGCAGGAGGTTATGGTTATTAGGTCTGTGCTGTAGAGGGTTGAGGTTGAGCCTGTGTCTGTCGTGACTGAAGTGCTGCTTGTGGTAGACAGGATGGTGGTGTTCCCAACGATCTGTCGTGCAATGTTGCTGCTGCTAACAACCACAGCGGCTCCGAGGAGGAGCGTTACTCGCTTGATACTCATGTTGGAAACGTGTTTTGACAAAGTTGAATGATCAATGGAAGGATTATTGAGTGAGTGGAAGTTTTCAATTTACGTGTAGACCTTGCTGGAAACAGAGCAGGCAAGCTACGTTTTATGCCTGTATGTCGCGTCGCGTCGCTTGCAGTTTGGAGAGCCATGGTGTGGAATGTAAAGGGGCTGATCGAAACACGAAAAGGCTTGAGGAATGGAATGGAGATGAGACCGGTGGACCAATTGCAGGGTAACAATGTAGAGATTGTATAAGATTGAGGGGAATCCAGACTTTATTTGTCATTCCTGTTGACCAAAACATGGAGAAAAACACGCCTTGAGGCGCGCTTCATTCCATTAATATAAACGTGCCCTGTTTGCTGGGACGATTCTCAGTGAAGAAGGGATACAATGGAGATTGTGATGCAAGCCGTGGACCTTGTAGAGTACGATGCTCTTCTAAAATGGGCGCCATTCCAGTCTAACACTCTCTAACACTCTCGGCTGTCATACTTCTGCTGCGTGGAAACAAATGAAGAAAGTGAAAAGTCGCACAGCCGAGTGATGTTCAGCTTGCTCCTCTTGTTGATGAATAAGAGCCAAGGGCACGTGTCCACACCGACAGCTTCTTTACCGTGCTAATAGATGTTGGGAGAGAAAAAATGATGATGATAATATGGATACACGATGGATTGCGAATATCTGGGCGATAACGGCCTTCTAGAACTGAAAGTCCTGGCTGACTGTCACGTTCGACGATGAATAGTGGTACATGTAACGTTCTGGGACGTCGTGACAATCGAGCTCGAGGTCTTGTGCAGTACGAGTACTTGGCGTCTTGTCAACTTGACCCACGGCTACGATCTGGTGCGATCAGAAAGAGAGTTCCACCTTATATTGTACTTGACTGTGGGATTACAGCCCTGAGCTGCCAATCAATCGCTGCCACTTGTCGGTGATTGCGCACAATGTTAACAAAGAGAAATGCATCACGTCGCGAATAATACTGACGGATGACGAAGTGTTGGCTCTGGGCTTGACTGCACTGCTTTGCTTGGCTTCATCATGCGTGCAACATGAAAAGACTGCGTGTATACTAAACCAGAAAACCCACCCAAACACTCCCAGAAACAGAAGCCACAATCTGTGTATATCCGTAGCTTTGCATGCTTTGTGCTGCTACAAGACTTGGCCCCGCACGCAGCCAAGAAGACCAAGACGGAAGGGACTTCTCTAGAGGAATAGGAATATACGGCGCGCCGATATACTGTGTGCACCTTACGAGTAAGAGAAAGCCATAATAAGCTCCCCTCCCCTCTTCAAATAATCCATCCCATGGAAACCAACTCAATTGCCTACCTAACCTAAAGTCGTTACCTAGGTATGCAACAATACAATAGTTTCTGTTCTTCAGCCTTGCAAACTTAAAAGAGGGAAGAGAGAAAAGAAAGAAGAGAGAGAAAACAAGAAAGAAATCCCCGCCAGTGAGAAAGGCTTTCTCCGGTGGCCAAACCATTGCGCACATGCCTGCGCCACAGTCATCGCCCCCAGACAACAAGCAATAACAGGCGAGAACCCCATTCAACCCACCCTGCCACCCTCTGACGCCGGCTTTGGAACCGTCGCGAGCCCAGTCTTTGGTTTCACAACCCCAGAAAGAAGAGGAAAGCGCAACAATCTTCCTCTTCTTCTAACATCAACCTTTTCACATACACACACCCACCGGCTTGAAGGGATCTTAATTCCTTCAACCAGCCATGGCTTCTTTCTTCTCAAATCCTACTTCCTACCGGCTCAATGCTCTCATCTCAGGCGACAGCATCCCATCTATACCCATCGCCACAAACTCTTTCTCCAACTTCGCATTTCTCCATACTCGAGCCAACAACCATGAATCGCATCCTGCCCTGGGCCATCTGGTCCTCCTGGTCTTCGAGGCCGTTATGGAGGTTGTCTGTGTGAGTCTGCCAGGCTACATCATCGCGAGGCAAGGGATGTTCGATGCCGACAAACAGAAGTTCTTGGCCAATCTGAACGTGGCATTATTTACGCCTTGTCTAAGTATGTGCATTGCTTTCCCATACTGGACTGCGCTGATATAGGGACAGTCTTCACAAAACTCGCATCACAATTGACCGCAGACAAGCTGCTCGAACTCGCCGTCATCCCAGTCATCTTCATTGTACAAACTCTGGTTTCATATTTGGTTTCGGTGGTGGTGTCGAAGTTTTTTGGTTTCAAGAGGAGGCCCGCGAACTTCGTCACTGCTATGGGAGTAAGTTTACGCCTGTGGAACATCCGACGCCGATACTGACTATGTTAGGTATTCGGAAATTCGAATTCGCTTCCAATATCACTCGTCATTTCGCTCTCACAAACGCTCAAGGGGCTGCATTGGGATAGAATACCTGGGGATAATGATGATGAAGTTGCGGCAAGAGGTATTCTCTATCTGCTTATCTTCCAGCAGCTAGGGCAACTTGTGCGATGGAGTTGGGGGTACCATGTCTTGCTGGCCCCCGCAGACAAATACGCGGAATCGATAGATGAAGCGGATATCGAGGAAGGAAGATATACAGACGAACCAGAAGGACGTGTACACCAAGGAGATCTAATTCAAGGTTTGGATGGCGAGAACGAGGATGAACATGAATACCTCAACCCCAACGGGAGCTCATCCACCAACTCGTTCGAATCTGGAGGCAGGACTCCCGTCTTCCACACACACTATGCAGGATCAATCAACGAGGATGAGGATGTGGATGATCCAGACAAGAAGCCATCAGGACTTCTTCCAACGCCTGCCAATGACTTTGTTGTCCCCAGAGACCATTCAAACGGCAACATTACCTCTTTCCCAAGTATCCGAACACCTCCAGAAGAGCGAGAAATCCCAAGCGGAATCAGAGGAATAATTCCTACAATACGCCTTTACATCAAGCGCGGAATTGCCCACGCATTTTATATTGCCAAGAAAGGATCACAAAGAGCTTTCCACGCTCTCCCTATTTCACTTCAACAATTCCTCACCAAAACCCACTCTCTCCTTTCCCGCTTCTTTAATGGTTTATGGGAGTTTATGAACCCACCTCTCTGGGCCATGCTTCTTGCCATTATCGTAGCTTCAATACCCAAACTTCAACACCTGTTCTTCGCAGATGGTTCCTTCATCGCCAACTCCGTCACACGAGCTGTATCACAATCAGGTGGTGTAGCCGTACCACTGATCTTGGTCGTTCTTGGAGCAAATCTCGCGCGCAATACCTTACCCCAAGAATCGCTCGACGAGAATTCCGAAGAGAATCAAATCGGCACTAAGCTCCTGGTAGCTTCTCTCATCTCGCGGATGCTCTTGCCCACAATGGTCATGGCACCCTTACTTGCCCTCGTAGCGAAATTCGTACCAGTCAGCATTGTTGATGATCCAATCTTCGTGATTGTCTGCTTCTTGCTGACCGGAGCTCCAAGCGCATTACAACTAGCTCAGATCTGCCAAATCAATGGTGTTTACGAAGGCGTAATGAGCAAATTGCTTTTCCAGAGCTATGTAATCTGGTATGTCCCCCTTTACCCTAACGAAAAGGATATGCTAATCGTAATTCCAGGATCTTGCCATCAACACTTATCCTAGTAATGTGTGCCCTCGAAGTCGTCGAATGGGCGGGTCTGTAATTTTGCACATACACATATCAATTTTTTTTTTCTCGCGTTTCTGCGGTGGTAAAGGTCCTCTCGTTTGTTTGTACAGATAAGATACCTACAGGGACCAAAAGCAATCAGCCGGTTTGACATACATGGAGCGCACATACAGAACATAGCATGGCGTTTGAGGGGCGGTCTGGGTTAGGCGGATTCTATTCAGAGAGTGCGAATAGATAATTCCCTTTGTATTGGAATCGTCCAAGCGAATAATTTTATTATCCCGAACTATATAGGGTCGATAAATTGAATATATATATTAAGCAGTCTCTCTTCCATTACTCTCTCCATCTTAGCTTTCTCCTCTGGAAGCGCGTATCTAAGTACTTTGTCTACTTTGTTAGAGGTACGGGCTCTGTCATGGCTAACGAGTAGGGTAGAGGGGCGGGGCTCTTACGGAGTAGGGGAGAAAAAAGTGTCGGTCGGAAGATCGTATATACTAAAAAATACCGCAAACTCATTCCGCCACTTTGTCCCCCCCCCCCCCCCCCTGAGAGTCTTACTGGGGCTAGGGACATACATCGGAGAAAAGATGTTCCTATACGAAGCGAGCATGCTTTGTTTCGCTTATGCGAGATGCGATGCTCAGCTCTTGCTCTACTCTACTTTCTGCTCCGCCACTCTACCTCGTCTACTTACTCAAGGCATCACGGAACAGGTACAACTTCCTCTTCTCCATCTCTGCCTCTTTATCCCAGCAATCCTCAATTCAAAGCTTCTTGTGATTTTACGGTCTTTACGCCTTTATAAGCTAGTGTGCTATTGAACGGTTATCGGTCCATGAATTTAAAAAGAGAGCGCAAACTTTCAACCGGGTATCTCAGCTTTGAACTTCCCAGCACGTGATTCCAGAGAAAACTCAAGATGGCTTCTGTCAATAAATCGTATCTAGATCTCGTAGATGCTTGCGATAGGTATATTTATATCATATCACCATACACTACCCAAACTATACACTAACTCACATCTCCCCCAGTTTCCCATACAGCGACGCCTCAGACCCAAATCCATACGCCCAATTCTACGCCTTCTACCTCCCCTCTGACCCCCGCCCACACGGCTTCCTCCTCCCAGCAACCGTAGCTGCCATGCCATGGACAGACGAGTTTACTGTAGATCATGACCTCAAAACTATCACTTTGAACGGCAGCCAAGACCTATCTACTATAGCCTTCACACACTTAATCGACACCGCACTCTCCTGCAATACATTCAAACTCCTGCACGGCGAGCACAGTGAACCCTATCCCATCATCGGCGCTCGAGGAATTCCTGTTTCCCTCGAACGGTACGCAGCGCCGCTGTTTGGTCTTGTTTCGAGGGGTGCGCATCTAACCGTGTATACGTATGCGCGTGGTGGTGGGGATGGAGAAGGGGAGAAGGAAATGAAGATCTGGGTACCGAGGCGATCGAAGCATTTGTTTACGTATCCGAATTGTCTGGATACGACGGTGGCCGGGGGCGTGACGGCGGGGGAGGGGCCGGGCGAATGTGTGGTGAGGGAGGCGGGCGAGGAGGCGAGTTTGGATGAGGGGTTTGTGAGGTATGTTATCAAGTCAATTCGAGTCAGGTCAAGTCGAGTTTGCTTCCCGAGGATAAGATAGAGATTACCTAGCTCTACTATCCGGCACCGATACTGACTCCATCTGGGCAATTACAGGTCGAATGCAAAGAGTGTAGGAGTTCTAAGCTACATCAGCCATCGCGACGCCCCGGGCGATAGCGAGAAAGGCCTTTTCAGCCCAGAGCTAATCTATTGTTTCGACCTCGAAGTCGCGCCTGATGTCGTCTGCAAGCAGTGCGATGATGAGGTTAAGGAGTTCTATTTGATGGGTGTGCAGGAGGTCAAGGACGCGTTGCGGAGGGGCGAGTTTAAGACGAATAGCGCGTGTGTTATGATTGATTTTTTTATTAGACATGGTTTGCTTACGGCGGAGGAGGAGAAGGTGAGTTCTGTTATTCGTTTCGGTGGTTTCCTGGTTCTTGTTCCATTGCCCTTCTTGGATTCGTGCGAGGTGGGGGGTTTGGAGAAGAGACTTGGACAAATTAAGCTGACTTCTTGTTCTTTCTCTCTCTCTAGGATTATGCGGAGATTGTGGCAAGATTGCATCGTAGATTGCCGTTTCCTACTTCTCCTGATCAGTGAGCTAGATGCAGATGGAGCTGGAGCTGGAGGTGGCTTTGAACCGAGCACGCAGATCTCCTAGCCTCTACTTGATTCCATCATTGCCCGATATGATATGCCCGATATGATCGATATGCTAGATCTTGGAAGCCAGCGAGAGTCAAAATATCAAACAAGAGTAATCATGCTTATGATTCCCTCTTTCTTATTTCTTTTCCTTTTTAATCATGTCTATTAATCTCTTCCTTTGCGAATCTACTATATGTGTTGGTTTCACCTAAGGCATTGGGTTGGCCTAGTAATCTGTGTGTTTCATGGTTGCATTTCTAGGAGTAGAAGAGGTTTCTAGCTAAGGTTGCAGCGATGTGGGGATAGCCTCATCGCTGCTTAGTCATCGAGACTAGTGGTCACGTGTGCGACGTGACATATATCCCAACAATATGCATGCGGCCAAAATCCTATTTCATATATATGCAAGCTTAATTATGCACCCATCTACCCAATTCGAGAAGTCGAGCGACCAATCTAAGAGGATAGGATTTTTTTGTTGCATTTCGCAAAAAGGGCGAGTGCATACGCCCTATATATCTGCTGGCCAATGAAGGGCTGCCTGGTGTTCAACTCCCACTTTTACTCTCTCTCCACGAAAAATTCTAAGGCAAGATGTGATATGTTATGGTGTAAGATAGTAGAGGTGGAAGAAAGAGTCGTTGGATTAAAATTACAATTAATGCGATGATTCTATTGTTGGTTTTATAGACTCGCTGTGAAGTATATTTACAACTTGACCCCGCCCCGCTTTGGATGTCCGGATGAGGCAATTGGAGAAGGGTTTTTGTTGCATGTCGCGAATGCGTCGATTCGCGACTGATTAGTCGGTGCTACTGTATGATTACGATTTGATTTCGTGTCGCAAGGTAACCGACCGCATCACGGTTATTCTACATGTTTTTTGAGAGTGAGATATCTTTTCTATACATTTATTTTCTCTCATCAGCTATTTGTAATTATTCCTTGGTAATTTAAATCCTTAATCATGTTTAAGAGCAGTATTATTTTCTAATAGCCTGTCTTCCTTGGCTTCGGATAAGCTACTACGGTTGTACTGTACCTGAGTCGCGGGTGGACAGGCCAAAAATGCATATAGCCTAAGTGCACTGCAATTTACAATTACACCACAGACCACGGCTACGTCTTTAGGCTTATTGTTCCACGTCTGACCACCTCACCTGGGTCTCTATACAAGACTAGAAGACACGAGATCTCAAGCTGAGGTGTCCGGATAGGTGGAAATATCCCTTGCTATATAACACAAGCCTAATCCGAGCGTAAATGAAATCCCATGAGGACGAAGAATGCGGGGAGAAGTATTAGGCACAAGTGACTTGGCTGCAAATTCCCTGGTCATCCAATTTGGTCGAGTTCCGGGTACTAAGTTATAAAACTGGGCAAGTACTTATTGTATCATGACGGCAGGAATCCTCATTATGTACTACAAGATGTTGCAATTCATCTTACTAGCAACAGCTGTTGCCGCAGCAGCCATCAGTGGCCCTTCAGCCAATTCTATCTCATCTCGCCAAATACCAAGTCTACCCGACACATTCGAATGGAGTTCCAGCGGAGTGCTCGTCAGTGCCAAAGACGACGGACGCAACATATCAGGAATCAAAGATCCCTCCATCATCTACCACAACGCCGCATACCACGTCTTCGCCAGCACAGCCCAAGCATCCGGCTACAGCCTCGTCTACTTCACCTTCACGGATTTCGCGCACGCGAATAACGCCACCTTCCACTACCTCGACCAAAGCGCAATCGGCACCGGCTACCGCGCCGCCCCCCAGATCTTCTTCTTCGAACCCCACAACCTCTGGTACCTGATCTACCAGAACGGCAACGCAGCATACAGCACCAACACCGACATCTCCGACCCGAGCGCCTGGACAGCCCCCACGGACTTCTATACCGGGACACCGGCTATCGTGACCGCGAATATCGGCGACGGCTACTGGGTCGATATGTGGGTGATCTGCGACGCTGCGGCCTGCCACCTCTTCTCCTCGGACGACAACGGACACCTGTACCGCTCGCAGACGCGCCTCTCCGCCTTCCCGGCCAACATGAGCGAGCCCGTCATTGCGCTAGCAGACACGAACAAGTACGCGCTGTTCGAAGCGTCGAACGTGTATTCCTACGGACCGGAGCAGTACCTGCTCCTCGTGGAAGCCATCGGCAGCGATGGGAACCGGTACTTCCGGTCCTGGAACGCGAGTGCGATCGAGGGGCCTTGGACGGGGTTGGCGGATAGCGAGGCGGATCCGTTTGCGAGGAGTAGCGATGTTGTGTTTGATGGTGCGGGTGGGGCGTGGACACGGAGTATCAGTCATGGGGAGGTGGTAAGGACGGATGTTGATCAGAGACTGGGCATCTCGCCGTGCGGATTGAGGTATTTGTATCAGGGACTCAACCCGAATGCTACGGGGGATTATAATAGTTTGCCGTGGATGCTGGGGCTACTGACGCAGACTAACTCGGCTTGTTGAGCTGGGGGTTGAGGGTGGAGAATACTAAATCACTTATCGGGTTGCGGGGAGTGCTGCTTTGGAGGGGGATGGGTATGTGTATATACTGGTATAACAGTGGTATTCCTAAAAGTTAGGTAATTAAGTCTCTGACCATACTCTTTAAGTACGGTCTGAAATTTCACTTCTCTAGGAGAGTTCTTGAGAAAGCGTAGAATTACTTAGCTTATTAGAGACTCTATATAGTACTGCGGTAAGCTTAAGCGGGTGGTAAAGGGGGGGAGTTCGCTTAGCACGGGAGCTATCTTAGTAAAGGGATCGGGAGACTTAAGCACAGACTTCTTATATTTCTCTCTTCGATCAAAGTAATACAGTCTTCTGATTAAATCTAAAGCATTAATTATTTAGCGGCTCTTTTGAGCTTTCATGGTAAAGTGAATCGCTTATACTATCTAAGCCCAAGATGGATGCTCTAATAACTTCTCAATCAAAAAGTCAACACCCTCCTGTCGATAAGTATCAGGCTCAATATGGACAGATGTGTTTGCCGAAAATACAATGTTCTGCGGAGTGTCCAATGAATATGCTGGCCATTCTGGGCCAGTCACTACGAGTTTCAGTCAGTCAGACTCCTCCACAGCTTGGAATTGAAACTTACTGCCTCCAAAGTCCGGTACTCCAGTAGCTACAAAGCTGATCCAGCGCCTAGACATCTCATCTGCCAACAGGAAATAAGATTCCGGCTCCCCCTCGAACGGATCCTCGCCGAAGTACGGCGGAGCATCTCCAGGAAAGCCTTGTCCTTCTATATTATGGAACACGAACATGGTTTCTTGAAAATGCGTGACGGCGAAGTAGTCTGGGATGCCGTGCGGGATGGTGTCAAAGTGATAGCTGTACAGGGGCACGGTGGTGTGTTTCACCCATTCCTGCGCAGAGAGGCGTTTGGGAGCTACGAAGACTGCATCGGTGAAGAGCGTCGCTGCTCGCTTGAATTGTGTGCCGATGGTCTCGTCGAATGCGGCTGGATGTGAAGCGGGGATATCATTGGCTGGATCATCCGGGTAGAGCTCTGTGAGATTTGCATAGGTAGCATCGTCTATGCCAAAGGGTTTCCAGAATGCGTCAAACTCTTCGTCAGTGTTAAGGCCGAAGTCAACAAAATCCGTCCCCTCGTCGGAATTGACTCCTATAATGTAGGGCACCTTGACGAAAGCACCATCTTGGAGTTGAGACAGTTGATCTCGAACGAGGATATCACCGTCGGGAATGGGGCCGTAGAAAACGTCGTAATCGGATTCTGTATTGCCAGAAGCGTTGACAGCGGCATTGAAGACATCGGCTGGAACTAAGCGGAGACAATCCAATTGATTGGTAGCATTGGAGCAGCCCAGTGCCTGCGTGAGGTTTTGATAGACAATCTCAGATACCTCTGCGTAGTTATCAGAAAGAACAATCTTTACAGGAAACTTGATAAGATTGAATTACCTGGTGTTGGTTCGATAAGAGTGAACCCCAGAGGCGATCCTGATTCCGCGATTGCTCCATGGAAGAGTCCATCGTCTCTTCCATTGTATGCCAGTAAGTGAGAACCCACAGATCCTGCACCACTGCATATTTGTTCAAGTTAGAAAAGCAATCGCAATCAGCCTGATTCGCACTTACGCGCTCTCTCCCCAGATAGTGACCCTTGACTTGTCTCCACCAAAAGCCTCAATATTGTCTTGCAGCCATTGAAAAGCCATGCTGATCTTCGTCAGTTACCCTGAAGAGTTGAAAGAGACCGGTAGATTCTGACCGTTGATCCCTTAGTCCAAGGTTCGTCACTCCTTCCTTGAGCGTCTCATTTGAATACAACCAGCCGTACGCAGAAAGCCGATAGTTGATGCTGACACCAATAATGGGTTGATCAATCACCGTTGATTGGTTAACAATAAACGAAAGATTGTAACGAGGGTCCAAGGAAGTCCCCTCATACCAACCACCTCTGAGATTGATTAGCATGATGCAAGCAATCATGATTCAGGGTCAGTTGACTAACCCGTAAATCCATACAGCAACTGGAAGTTTCTGGCTCGGATTCCAGCCTGATGGCGTTACAATATTCAGAGTCAAACAATCCTCGTCGACATAATTGTGCCCGCCAATCTGCGTATCCTCTCCATACCCAATACATGCAAATCCATACTCGGTAGCATTCTTCACTCCAGTCCAAGTGCTATTCAGACTAGCAGGCTGCCTGAGACGCAGGTCTCCGACTGGAGGCTGAGCGAACGGAACGCCGAGGAAGAAGTCTTGCTTAAAGTGAGAGTTGTGGACGCCGAAGTATGAGCCATTGAGGGTGTTTGCGATCGGGTCGGGGCATGCAGTGCTGGTTGAACTGTAGATTGGCAATGCATTGCCCAAAGTGAGACCGAGGACAAGCAATGGCAAGCTCGTGTACCTGTGAAACGACATGGTGATGGGCAAGAAAATGCAGTGCGATGGTCGGAGGAAAACAACTTGTTTTAAAACAAGCCGTTCGACTGATTGGGAGACACAGCGTTTAGTTGTCGGAACAGCGAAGACGGACATATATACCTAGGTAGGTACCGGTACATGAACAGGCCCAAATGATTGTAACATTGGGCCCTCTAGTAGGGGTTAGTAGTACCTGGACTGTTGGTTGAGACTAGTACCCTTCGTACTGTACATTGGTTCGCTAGTGAGCCCCACCCCCGCCGCACGGTCACGCCGAACAAGAGCGACCCGCGCCACATCATGCCTACTCGAGTATCTCCCTTGAAGCACGGCCTAGGTCGGGAAACTAGAAGAAGAAAGGAAAGAAGGAAAGAAGGAAAGAAGGAAAGAAGGAAAGAAGGAAAGAAGGAAAGAAGGAAAGAAGGGGAGAAGCCTCATACTGCATGAAGTTCGATGGGCAAGTTTGACATAAAGAAACCATAGTCTTGGTAAGAGTAAGGTGGTAGCCACGCCATGTTTCCCACGTTTCCAAGCACTTCTCGCTGTACGAAGTAGCCGCATGCATCCTTCGGAACCACTAAACTGTAGATGGCTGCTAGCTGACGAATGCGTATCCGTATAACAGTACCGTATGGTTGGCACTGGCTAAGCTGACATTTGGCATGTGCACATGCATTTATTCACTCGATTAGGGATCTGACACCGAAGTTAATTGATCCTATTGGCTTACAGTAACTCTTAACACCACTGCACTGCGCCGATGGAGCATCACCCTTGTTTCTATCGCGTCTCCTCTCCACACGTGGGGGACGGGCCGGATGGCGGGTGGGTGGAGAAGAGTGGAGATAAGATCTACAGAGCTACTATCCATACTGTCCGTAGACTCAATTGAGTTCATCGAGGGGAATCCACTTTGGATTTGCTATCATGAGTATATGTAGGGAGCATAAGGCTTTTTGTGGAGACGGTCGTAAAACACTGCAAGAGTTATTCTCTTCACCACTGTAACCTTCTCTCTACAATGTACTCAAGTTCTGAGAGATCCTCATTATTCAGTTCGGGCACCTGCTCTGGCGAACCCTGCTTCTCGAAGTAGCTCCGGATCTATCAGGGGGCCAATATAATGTCGTTTCCCATACAGAAAGTAATATACAATGCTGAGCGCGATGACACCAACAGTAACCACGACGCTATAATTCATCGTCGCAGCTGTGACGGGCGTGGCAGGCGGCCAGGAACTCCAGAAGATGACAAAGATCATGTATACGCATGCGAAAGCATTGTTGACGATTCCTAGCATTCCCGGAACGCGCCACGGGCCCCATACCAATTGCATCTGGAGCACCTTCTCTCCTTCAAAGCCTGCGGGCGCATCGCCGGCAATATCCTCGCTGTCTGGATCGCTGGGCTCTGCGATATGTCCGGTCGTCCGTCGCCAGAGAAGTAATGCGCTGGGGAGGAGATACGAGGAGTAGAAGCCTGTTACGGAGAGAGAGACGACGTCGTTGAATACAATGGGTGAGCCGATGTGGATCAAGGCCAAGAGGGCGGGGATGACGGTCACTACTCCAACGGCGACCATGGGAATCGATGTGCGTGGCTCTAGCTGTTTCGGCGGCGTCAACAGATGTAATATGAAGATACGCTTATGATCAAAGAGAAGAGAGCTTACTTTGGAAATAGCTTGGTGGAAAGGAACACCACGATCTCGTGCAAACGACCACAGCATCCGGGACGACGTGGCTGTGAAGCCGATAGTGCCCGCCCATGCCAAAGCCGCGACCAGTGCAGTCATAACAATAGTACCTGCTTTGGACCCAGTGCTATTGTAAAATATTTGAATGAAAGGGAACCCAGTCACCGATTTCTATACAGACCCACGTTGTTATTTATTGTACCTCGCCTCAGAACAGCTGGTACCTACGAGAACTTCCTCCGCATCGCCGATGACAAATAAGACCGCTATCATCATAGCAAGTCCCATGGCCCCGTTAAGAACCATCGTTGTGAATATTGCGCGTGGAACGTTCAAGGCAGCATTCTCGATCTCCTCGGACATCTTTTCATATTTAGTAAAAGAGGGACTAGTATGAATGAAACATGCCTACATGTACGGCAGCATCAGCACCTGAAGGAGAGAGTTAGTAACAAATAAATTCTGCGTCGATTGATCAACTTACCAACAAAAGTAGCAACATTTCCGATAAAACCAACACAATAAGATAGTCCCTGAGTAGGCCAACCACCTTCATTGAGAGAAGTAGCGAAGACGCTTTCTGCGGATCCATGCGGTGCTGTATAAAGGATCGTAATGAGTACAGCAAAAAAACCCAATATATGGAAGATCAAAATGAAGCCTTCAATCTTAGGTAGCCATTTGCTGACAACAGTATTGACGAAAATACAAACCACGATGCAAACCCAGGTCAAGAGGGTAGCCTGGTAAGGCTGTGGGACATAATGGGGATATTGGAGAATGAGCATGCCCTGGATCATAGAGCCGGTAAACACACTCCCAACGGCAAGAGTTGCGATCCACGCAATGGTTGTCAACCAACCTGTCTCATCCGTCAACTTGGATGTTCAGTTCTTGGGGAACGAGCAAATTAAAGACTTCGAGGATATCTGTCGTGGACGCGACATACCGGTGATATAACTGTAGAATCGCTTCGAGCCTTCGGGGGCTAGCATTGATACCCAGAAATATTGACCACCTGCGATTGGGGCTCTGTGTGACTTCGAATTAGCCACCTGTGAACCCCCTTCCCATGTGAGATGACCTTACATCGAAGCCAATTCCGATATCACTGTATAAACCGACAAAGTACACAGCCAGGCGATAATAAAGCCATACACGAGTCCCGATGGTCCTCCACTATTTCAAATCAGTCGGTATTATATGGCTCAATGGCGAGCTCGACGAACTTTTCCAATCCTTCACTAAACAAACTACAGATGCAATTAGTATAGACCTCAGAATCATTGCACAGAGAAAAAGCTTACGCCAGTACAGTCTCCCAAGTAATTAGAATAGTGCAACTGAAACCAAACAATGACAAGAAACCGAATCGACGCTATATATGACAGTTAGACATACAGTAGCAAGATACCTTGCGGTTAATTGCTGCGAATAGAATACAATAGAAAGACGCTTGCTTAATTACCTTAAGCAGCTGCTTTTTACCCATCCTTGCCAACCTCTCCACATCGCTATTGTGAGAATGTGTCCCGCTGCGCATACGCTCGACATCCTCATACGGTGCGCCATTGAACGTATGCGCCACGCTCATATTCCGAAGCTCGATACCTCGTTTATCCATAGTGGGCGATGGAGAAGCTCGAGAAGCTCGAGAACCGCTAAAAGGAAAGAAAAACAACACACTTTTAGGCGGGAAAGTTAAGAAATTTCCTTTCAAATGAGCCGGCCCTTAGCAGAAAGGAAGAAAAAAACGAAAAAGAGAGCCTCGGATCGATAATGTAATGCGTGAGGAATAGGTAAGCTCCATAGGTGGTGCTTGATTCCCGCGAGCGATCGAGTGCGACGGTCGGGTCGCATCTACCTTCGCACGTACGGCACTGCACTGCACTGCATATTCTTATTCTTATTCGGTTACACAGGATCCTTCCCTTCCCTCCCCTTCCCTTCCCCTCGGAGGATTTTATGCCATGGATGGTACGGTATGGTAGGGAATAAGAGAGATGAGTGATCTCTTTCCTGAAACGTGGACTTGCAGCTCCAATATTGCGACTCTGACATAGTGCATGAAAAACTTGAATCCGACATGACATGATAGACATTTTCCCAACCCAACCCGACGCAACACAACCTGCAGACGGGTCGCCGCTCTCAACGACACGAGAGAGATCCTTGACTAGGTATACGGAGTGCTAGGCCTGCGTTGTTGATAGGTATATATAACTGGGTCTGCTTCCGCATGTGAGAAAGTATTAATATCGAACGCTAGTTTAACGCATATGCATTAACCTAGGATTCGTCTATAAAGCGCAGATCTAGAAACCTTCAGGTTTTCAATATCAATACTCATCTTCATCTACAAATCAACTACAACTCCTTCCTTCCCTTATTAACTACCAACTCTATATTCCTACAAGGTACTTTTCCCTCTTAACACCCCTGTTGATTTGCCATACTAGTGCACCCCATCCCATCCCAACCGGCTCCGTACTATAACATAAGCACCACACACACACGGATATAAGGCCATGATATCCCGGCCCAGCTCACCTCCCACGCGGCTGAAACGAAGCAAGCTGATTACAGAGCTTATTCAGCTGATATGATGGTAGGTATAGTATGCGCGCTGCGTGACAGATCGGTGTTAGGGTTTCGTTTTCGTCTGATTATCTTACATGCGACACGTCATCCACTGGTTATTACAAGAGTTGTAGAAATTAAAGTACCCTTTCTGTTTAATACTATCTACCTATATGGATTCCCCCTTGTGCGAGAATTCAATATTTGCAAAGGCTGGTGGGGAATAAGGAGGTGGATTGTAGGAATATGATACGAGAGGGTAGGATAACGAGGTGCAAGATCAAGAGTATATTGGGACTAAGAGTCTAAAAGGGTGCTAAATCAAAGCTGGGAATATCCTGAGAATACTGTCTATGTCATTCATTCACGATTACTATATTTTCAAACAATTAATCAAAATCTTCCATCCACGCTTCAGCGCCCTCCTCGTATTACCGAGATCTTGGTCGTTGCCCTGATCCGGCCTTCATCACTAGTCCGAATGCCGTTTTCAGGTCGTCCTGCCGTCTGGATTGTAATCGAGTTCGATACAGGCTCAGGCCGCATCCCTGTGTTAAGGGGCATTCTATCAATCTCTCTCAGCTCCAGATCCGTATCCTCTTGGCCGCTCCTAGATCGGTGTGGAGCTCGAGCAGAATCATTAGACCCATCGGCGGCGCCTGCTGATGGTTTGCGAATGTATTGGTTTCGCTTGTCACTGTTGCTCGACATGTTGTAGGCGGCTGTGCTCATCTGGCGCCGGCGTTCTTGGTCATCTATACGGATCATGCCAGATTCGAGCCCGAGCATGAAGTTCTTGACGAATGCTACGCAGGCCGTGATGACGCTGAGGTTTTGGACGATCACTGTTAAAAGGTCGTAATGCCATCCATCGAACGTCTTGTCAGAGGAGCCCGAAAAGCGGCGCAGGAAGACGAGTTGGGCGATGACAGCACCGATAATGCTAGATCTGTTGGTCAATCTTCTTTTGAGAAGTAGATATTACAGCTAGCTTACCTGATCCTGGTAGCAAAACATGCGATGATTGTCCATCTGGATTTACGACTAATGTGAACGCCCCAGAGTACGGATATAGAAAGAGCAATAATCAAAAACTCAGTCAAAATATTCATAATCCCGAAAAAGGTCCAGAAGGCTGTCTGAAATAGTCAGCTACGTACAGTCCAACCAGCGGATGTTGGCATCGTACCTGATCAAAACACTTGGGGTCCAGTATCTTCCATGAACCTGGAACTCCACATTGGAAGGCGCTAGCGAAAAAGCTTATGATTGACCAAGCAGCTACAAGAACCATAGTGCCCAGAGCACCTATCTGATACGGACGAACTGGCGTGATTTGTCGCAAAAGGAGGAGGACGGAGATTTTGGAAAGAGCCAGGTTGATTATGAAGAGCAAATCAACCGAGTACCCTGCCTATTCCTGTTAGTCAACATGTCCTGTTGGTCTGGGATTTTTGAAGTCAGAATCAAGTCAACTAACCTTCTGGTATACCTGAAGGCTAGCCTGGGACAGACTATCCTGGCGTTGCCCAATGCCATGCCCGACTTGAACTGCTACTGCAATGGTCTGAGCAATACTGAATACCTAAAATCAATGAGTGTC
Organism: Lachnellula hyalina; assembly: GCF_007821495.1. Classification (NCBI taxonomy): domain Eukaryota; kingdom Fungi; phylum Ascomycota; class Leotiomycetes; order Helotiales; family Lachnaceae; genus Lachnellula; species Lachnellula hyalina. The sequence continues at coordinate 17,067 of NW_022157171.1, forward strand.
AATAGGTTTGCGTAAGAAGTGAGCATACCACGGCGAAAGAGATAACAAAGTCGTCGTTGTTTAGTTCCCGAGACACGACTAGCTTCATGCCGATCCGGGTGAGGCCAGTCAGGACAGTAGAGACCATCATAACCCAATTGATGACTCCCACGACGGGACTGAAGTCATTGGGCGTAACCTTGCTTCTGGCATCAATGATATCGATGGAAGCCATCATCGATCGGTACCGCCAGATTCCGGGGGGAAGGAAATAGAGTTCTGCGGATCGAGCATGGCTTTGACGTGGAGAAAGTAGGGAGGGGGGGCTTGTGGCTTATCTACTTCAAGTAGCAGAATAAGAAAAAATGCGGCAACGTACGAGTATCGACCGGAGCGTACTGTATGCATGGTGGGGGTTGCATCGTACCGTACAGTAATGCGCTCGCCGCAGAGCCTTTGCCATACTTCGCCGCATGTCCACGTTAACACGCTGAAGAACCACGAGCACGACCAAAGCCACATTATCCTCTGGCTGGCTGAGTATAGAGTATAGCTAGGTGGGGTGGGGATGTAAGCTCTAGTGTGAATAATAGCGGCGGCGGATGTACCCCACGCAAAGCTCATGGCTTGCATAAGTAGTGGCTTGGTCTCGGTTTGAGTGCAAGGGTCTTTTGTGCTTGGCAACGCCACATTTGTTGGCTGTACCATACATACATATCAATGATACCATACTTAGATCTATATCTGCTGCTACTGCGTTGCATTCGCATTCGCATCCTGCATCCCTGATTCACTCACAACACTTCGGAGAAATTCATTATACACTATCTACCGGCAGATGCTGACTGACCATGGTTCTATATCTACGAGGCAGCCTATAGGAAAAGGGGAGGATCCGAAGATGCCACTTCTATCTGTACATGATAAGATTACCAACAAGTTGTCTTGCAAATCTGTTTGTTCTGAGGCTGCGGCGTACAGTCGCATTATGGCAATGCCTTGTGAATTCGGCGTGAAAGAAGGCATGTCGACAAACAGTAGGTGATCTATGAAATATTCATTACCAAGACCGTACGCTTCGAACAAACCATTCATACAAGTACGAAACAAAAACAGACTTGGCTAGCTGATCCACCCTTTCATCCGAGTACTCCGTACTCCTCCGAAACAACACCTTCAACTATGGATGCCAACATTCTTCGGTCGCCCACACATGCTGCGTCTCGGTCGCTAGATAGCGCTGAGAAAACACCATATCCGCCAAATTTGCTTCCAGGAGCACGAGATGTCGATAGCCCTTATGGTACGATACGAGTCTACGAATGGGGAGCAGAGAGTGGTAGAAAGGTTCTCTTCATTCACGGTCTTAGTACCCCTGCTCCGGCATTGGGAGTTGTTGCCGATACCCTTGCCCAGCGCGGCTGTCGCGTGATGATCTTAGGTAGGTAATTATTTACCTACAAGTACTCCATGAGGGTCTATATATACCAATGTCTAGATCAATAGCTTACATATGAAATAGATCTCTGGGGTCGAGGATACTCGGATTCTCCATCAGACCTCAAGCACGACACGCGTCTTTATGCAACGCAAATTCTGCTTGCCATTTCGACATCTCCAATTCCATGGACTGGCAACGCGTCCGGAGGCTTCTCTCTAGTTGGCTATTCCATGGGTGGGGGTATAGTTGTTTCCTTTGCGGGCTATTTCCCCCAGTTGATCAACTCTATCGTCCTTATGGCCCCCGGCGGACTTTACAAATCTCTACCCCCCGAATATCACGCCTGGCCTGTTCGCTACCCTTGGCTCTTCCCACGCACCTACATCAAATGGATCATGAGGAAGCTTCTCAACGAATGCGCTACACCAGTATCTCAAGATCATGCTCCTACTGCTAGCCCCGATCTTGCTAGCGGACATGAATCCGAAGAGCCAACTACAAAACTTCTAAATGTGAGCACGCGAGAGGCCCCAATAGATGTCCCTGGAATCGTTAACTGGGAAATCGACCACAACGATGGTTTTGTCTACAGTGTCACCAGCTCTATCCGATCCGCGCCAATCGAGAACCAGCATTCCGCATGGCGCTTCCTGAGGTCGGTGATTGAGGGAAACGCAGCCTCGAAGACCATCTCAGGTTTACCAAACCGGCTTTACAGGACCAAGATTCTGCTACTTATTGGCGAAACAGATAGCATTCTGCCCAAAGACCAGCTGTGCAGGAATGCGCAAGACACGCTGGGTGCAGACAATCTAGAAATCGTCGGGTTTGATGCAGGACATGGTTTCCCGATTACGCAGGGCATGAAGGTAGCCCAGTCCATGTGCATGTTCTGGGAACTGTGAACTGTAAAATGGTATCCCATCAACTAATTCAGACACCAGATCATCAGTTTCAAGCCCAGCTTAGCCTACTATAGCTAGGTAGCCTATTTATCACTTTTCACCTGCAGCTACGTGCAAAACCCGCGTGTCGCATGTACATTACATTACAGCTTCCATCCATGACTTGAATACTGTATATATACACCTCTAATCCCACAGTAACTCACGTATATAAATCAATCGTCCCGGAAACCTACCTATCAACCCCTAAGCATGCAAAGATATAGACATCAGACTGCAGTGTATCAGTATCAGCTTCATTCCTCAGCTAGGTACCATTGATATATTTCCCTATAGTGTAGGCAGCTGGGGGTTTGCAGCTACCGTTCGTCTGCAGGGACACGGCTGTATAGATATGGACGTAGGAAATTAAATTAAAGCTGGTTGGAAGCCTTCCTTTCCATTCCATTGTACATATATCGCAGACCTAAACCTCGGGTGAGGTGGGCGCGAGAGGTCCAGTACATGAGGTAGTGTGAGTATCAATAAGAGCAATGGGGAGATTAACGAGAATGACTTTGGCATTAATGACAGGGCCATAAGGAGAAGGATGTGGACATGGAGGAAAGAGAAATAGAGGGGTGTTGGACTTAGCTGCTTATATAAGCATTGACTGATCCTAAAACTGCAGGTGGTTTATAGTTATTCGGTTATAACCTCTTCTCTATATTAATTATAGTATATGACTTTGACTTCTGTTAGTACCACAAGGTGATCATTTCCCTACAATTATAAGTCCGTAGTTCATAGTCTTAGTAGTTCCATTAGTTGTTGGTTGGCTAGCTAAGATGGAGGTTGCAACGCGGAGAGGTTATCCCCATTTGCTTAGTCAGTTAGCGCTAAGTCATATGATTAGAAAGGCTCAGTCATATTCCCAAAACAACTTCTTTTTTTTTTTTTGAAAAAAGAAAAAAGAAAAAAGGAAAAGGAAGTGTCGGAATAGAAACCCGTTTCTCTAAATAGGGAGGCATAAGGGTTACGGGCGATACAGTTACGGGAGATGCAGTCGCGGGAAAACCTCAGCATGGGTGGATTAAGCGAGGCAAAAATCAGAGGAGCGCACTTCTAGATAGAAACTCAACTCACAAAACATGCGATTAAAACATCCAGTTTACTTAGGAAATGTCTAGAAAATGGCAAAAAGAAACTCGTTAGAGTTTGAAGGACTATGCAGGGGTCGAACCTGCGATCTCAAGATTCGAAGTCTCACGCCTTGCCATTGGGCCAATAGTCCGAAGTTGATGCTCATATGACGGTAAATAATTGCAAAATTACTTAATATCATAGCACGCTGCATTCATTGCTCAATGCTTACTTAACGTCAGTTGTAATGCTATTTCCGTAAATGCCCTACCCTTCAACTCGCCCAATGCCATTGTCGTCCACCGTGACGGTTCCATATGGTTCATTGATCCCATTTACGGCTACATGCATGAACAGTTCAAGCCCAAGCCCAAAGCCAGCTTGCCGAGCCAAGCCAAGTATATCGATACGACCCATCTACGAAAGCTATTCGAGCTATGACCGATGGCTTCGCAAGGCCTAACGGCATTTACTTTTCACCTGGCCAGTCGGTTGTTTACATCTCAAGTACCGAAACAGGCGAATGGTGAGAGCGTTTTTGAGCAGGGAAAATTCGCGTCTATGTAGACCTTGCTTACAGCGCTCCCTCGCATGTGGGTTTGGGTAGAGGTACAGAGATCGAGGTTTAAATATACTTACTCACTTCTGGGTTTTCTCTCATGATTCTATCGAATCAAGCAAAATGCGGAAGTTCGGATAATTATTCGGGTCAACTGGAAATCAACAAAGCATTTGCACATGGTCACGCAACTACAGTATCCCGAGAGATGAGGAATTGGGGAAGATTCATTCGGTCTTTTTCTATTTGGTCTATGAAATTTCCAGCAAAATCGATCTTCTAGCAGACTAAGTTCGCAAGGTGAGTTAGAAATCTGTATCTCTCGAAGACCGGGTTTCGACCTACTTCCAATAACACCGTTGACGGGGATATCTATCGATGTGGTGTAGCTAGCGGCATCACTCAGAAGATAAACATACGCGCCACCCAACTCCTGTACTTCAGCAAGACGAGGGATACCCCCGTAGTACTTCAGCTGCTGCTCCCAGTCTGGCTGTTGATCGACCCAATATGTCATGGCGGTCCTTACGAGGCCCGGGGAGACGCTGTTGACGCGGATACCGTACTTTGCCCACTCCATGGCGAGCGTGTGTGTCATGTTGCGAACACCGGCTTTCGAGGCTCCGTATGGTGTCGACGGCACGATCTGGGGATTTTGTTAGTATGGGAAAGTCCTGCAGAGAGGGCTAGCTAATACTGGTAATTGGGATCGGGATTGCGAACCTTGTTTGGTCGATAAGATGCCATTGAAGCGGTAAAGACGACGGATCCTTTGATTCCTAACTTGATGAACGCTTTGGCGGCTACTCGCGCCGTGTAGAAAGAGCCGAACAGCTTTCCGTTGTCAGCTCGTGGCCATCCCCATTTGGAGACAGACTTCCAAGTACTTACATTGACATTAAAGAGATCCTCGATCTCCTTTTTCGTGAAATCTAGCGCTGCCTTATGGTTTGTCCATCCGGCATTTACCACGATGCCGTGAATGGCACCAGACTCCTCGACAATTTTGTCTACAGCAGCCGCGATGCTGTCCTCATCAGTGACGTTTGCTTGGATGGCAACAATACGCCCCGGAAACTTCTTGAGTATGGCTGCGAACTCGTCGCCGGGCTCTGCTAGATCGATCGAGTAGACTTTCGCGGCATCGTTGATCAAGCAGCATTCTGCAACGCCTAGGCCGATTCCGCGGTTCCCTCCGGTCACTTGTTGTACGTAGTCAGCTATTATGCTTGATGGGGTTGGATTTCTCACGAACCAGCAATCACTTTACCGGTCAGTGTTAATTGGGGCTTGACAACTACACCGTTGGCACTACTCCCGTTCGACGTAGCTTCCGCCAGCTCTTGTGCCACAGAAGGGGCCATGATGTATACTGTAAAGGATCAAAAGTGAGTGGTGAGGGACGTCTTTGAGTTTTATGGTTTTCCCTGAGTCTAGATGGCAGATGGGCGATTTTATGATGTACAAGTTCTCTCTTGGGGAGTTTTGATATATTATACGTGCCGTATATTAAATTATTGGATATCATGTTCTTCTTGAGTTCTCCGGAGAGGCCAGCCCGTACGCGTATTGGCTCGCACCGATACTAACTCAACCATCAACCGCGTCTCGAACACTGGCTTGTTGCCATTGCCTCGCATCGAGGGTCGACTACGGCAAACCTTCCATTTGTCGAAACTTGAAGCAAAAGTGGCCATGCTCGATATAATATTGATACCCCGCTGATTGACACATGTCATCCCCACTAATAAGGTTGTTACTACAGGTACCTAACCCCGCACCAAATATTTAGAGGGTCCACCCCCAAGATGGGGCGTTGGCACTATCCCTCGAGACGAGCGCAGGGCGCGGGGACCGACTCTACTATCTTCAACTTCGGGGTTCCTGACTCAGGAAAATCCACTGGAGCTCAGAGACGAGTATCATGAAAGCTCGAAAAAGGCGGTAGCATAGAGTGCACCTCTCCCGACCATCGGGAGTATTTGGCACGATCCACGAAGCTTCAATGAACTTTTGCGCTTTGGAGACAACAAGTGCTGAACGTCCATTATTTATCTTCATTGTCAGAAGGTGAGAAGCTGTTCCAATGGCTCTAGCTTCTGCGCGCTCTTACGAGGAAAGGCTGCATGCATCACAGGGGGGACGACGGGCATTGGACGAGCCATCACGCTTGAATATCTACCACAAGGTGCCAATGTAGCAGTCAATCATCTTGGACTTGACACGGACGAAACACATAGGAAATCGTTGCTCGAGGAGGCTCAGAAGCTGAAGCAACAGGGAAGCAGTGCAGTACCTACTGGGGATATCATCGAGTTGGCGGGCGATGTTACAGATCCAGAGACTGGACAAAAGCTGGTGTCGGAAGCCGTGAGGCAATGGGGAGCTCTGGATGTTTTTGTGGCCATTTCTGGCATTTTCAGGGCAGCTGAATTTCTCATGTGGGTTGTTCTTCTCCAAAAAAGAAAAATGGCCCACGAGACACTGACGTATCAATATCACAGGCTATCAAAGCAGCAATTCGATCGAACAATGGAAGTAAATGTGAATGGAACATTCTACTCATGCCAAGCTGGTGCGCAACAGATGGTCAAACAGATATTTCACGTTCTCCGAGGAACATTTCCTACTTCGAATACCTCAGGAGTGGAGTCAACTGCTCCTAAAACATTGTCCTGACTTTCGCATAATGTTATTCCAACTTCCAAATATACCATATCAGGCAATACTGACTCTGAGATGTTGACTTTTCGTAGGGCGAAGGTGGTGCTATCATAGGTATCTCGTCCATCAAAGCACTCGTCGGAGGCGGCCTACAAACTCACTACACACCGACAAAAGCCGCCGTTCTGTCAATGATATGGGTGCAACGACTCCATATTTCCCCTGCTCTGCTGCTTTGAGAATCTGGATTGTGCGATTACTGGACTTTCAATCCGGTGAGACTGCCATTGTTGTTTGCTGGGTGAGGAGCAAAGGTTGCATGGGCAGAATTAACAATGAATATAAATGCACCCACGAAAATAATAAGCACTTTATTGCACTTAGGGACGATTCAGACTTCGCTATACTACTCTCCATAAATTTTGATCGGTAAGTATCTCATGCATTGCGACCGCGAGACCCATTGTCTGCAGCCTGATGTGGTTTTGTTAGGTCCGCTTCGAGGGAAAGCTTCCATATGATAGCATGCATGCATCGACTCTGAACTGCATCTGACTCTGAGGGCTAAAACTCATTCCTCCGGCCGTAAATCTAGAGGTCCGTCTACAACATTATCACTCCCGTCTATACTTTATTCAGTTTGTTTGTCTTCTGTGGAATACTGTACTCACCCGCAGTCGCGGCCGACTTGGCAATTCTCGGCAGCGCTCGGCACGAGGGCAGCATCACTCTATTGCCGCACCAATGAGAATTTCATCTCTAGAAATGGCTTCAGGCATTTTGGAGTTGTTAGTATATTTCCGATTCGTATCTCTAGGTACCAAAAGAGGTCTCCTGACCTGCAAAGCGCATGCAATGGACGAGTCAACCACTGCCAGCACACCCTACAGGCTCACGATGTTTCAACTCTCATAATTTGATGCGGACTGATTTTATCATGCCATTTGCCTACCACGTTGTCCTCCTACGCTATAATATCTGCAAGCTCATACAGACTTGCGTCTTACACTGTTAGTATATGAGCATCTTCCTTTCACAAAAGAACCATTTCAGTCACAAAAGAATCATTTCAAAGTTCAATCGGCACCTCAAAGCTAAAGAGATACTCGTCTACTCACCCAAAACACAACAACCGAAAGTACATATAATTATCCACCATGCCACTATTTTCAGCACCCGACATAGACGCTCCCGTCCTATCTCAGTTCTCCCTTAAGAACAAGATCGCCATCGTGACCGGCGGCTCTCGAGGCATCGGTCTAGAAGTTGTCCGCGGCCTAGCAGAAGCAGGAGCAGACGTAGCATTCATCTACAAAAGCAGTCCCTCCAGCGCCTCCACGGCCTCGGAAATCTCCCAGCAGACCGGCGTGCGCGTGCAAGCCTACCAAGGCGATGTCTCGGACCGGAAAGCCATCATGAGCACCATCGCGCGCATCGTGCAGGAGTTCGGGCACGGGCGTCTGGACATCATGGTCGCGAACGCGGGGGTGTGTTCGAGCGTCGCCGCGTCAGAGTACGATGAGGAGACGTGGAGAGAGATTAACAGTGTGAATTACGATGGTGTCATGTGGACAGCGCAGGCGGCGGGGAAGGTGTTCAGGGAGCAGGGGAGAGGCAGTTTGATCATCACCGCGTCGGTCAGCGCGCTGCTTATTAATGTGCCGCAGACGCAGGCCGCGTATAATGCGTCCAAGGCCGCCGTGCTGCAGCTAGCTAAGGGGCTTGCTGTTGAGTGGGCGGGCTTTGCTAGGGTCAATTGCGTGTCGCCCGGGTATATTTTGACTGAAAGTAAGTTTGGTGACCCTTTCTTGTCTAACCTTCTCTTCTTTTATCTTATACCGATCCCATTTTTTGTGGAAGGAATGGAAGCTTATATGATATACTATGTAGTGGTGTTGAAACAACCCAAAGAGCGTATGGACATATGGCTTGCTCAAATACCCGGAAGAAGACTTTGCAAACCGCAGGAACTAAAAGGGGTGAGTACCTAACTCACAGCTCAAGACTTCCATCTTATGAGCCATATAAACTGACTTGAAACTTGCTTGTAGGCTTATGTGTTTCTTGCCAGCGATGCATGTTGTTATATGACGGGTGCAAACCTTGTAATCGATGGTGCTTTTAGCATACCGTGAGCACGATTAGGACAATAGATCATTGATGCAGCGTCTATGTTCATGGCTGTTTGTGACAGCTTCAGGCACATTTTCCGTTTTCAGAGGACCTGGTGAACATGATTGGTAGCTTACTGAAGCAGTCAGCCTTCCTGTTTTCCCGCAGTATGTTTCGCGTGCATAGCCCCATGCAACGCTCTTGTTTAACCTATTAATACTACAATTCCCCCTTTCTTCTAGAACTTCCCCCCCCCCTTTTCTTTTTGGATCCCGGCTAGTGGTCTAATAAAGTTCGGAGAAAAGCAAATGTGCAGATTGCCCAACTATTACATGCCTTCTTCTCCCCCAACAGCTTAGCCCACCTTCCCTTCCCTAAAGACAGATTGTTTTACGGCGTCGTTAGAATTGTTACCACATTTATCTTACAATATGTCTTCGACCCTTCTGAATATCCATGCCTGCTTTGTTTCCGAAACAGACGATGGTCTGCCTGCCTTCACTCATCACGCTCGGCATGCGGTGGATTTGCTCAATACTTTAGAAAGCTTTTTGCTGGGATTGGCATTTATCAGTGATCCAGCTACTCAGAGAAGCGTCCCAGGACTTCTTCTAAGGTATGTAAATCCAGAAGTGTTCTATATCTAAGAGGGTCTCTGACGCAATCAGTCTCATCGAGAATACAGAAGGGCTAGGCGCTATCCTCGGCAGAGAATTCCCTCAGTTTCCCAAACCAATTCTCAGCTAGCTCAGATCGCCGAAAGCATTCACACCCGGGAGTTCATTAGCTCCAGAGTGGCAAGACAATGACGGGCTCTCTTTTCTTGAGAACTATCTTCGCATCGAATACGAATCTCCAGAGGACCCAGAACATGAGCAACCAGGTTATCATCTCGGAACATCCAAAATTCGATCCATGTCTCTCGCAGTCTGGACAGGTGGCCAACTAGAAACAGAAAGTGGGAACGTTCCGGTAATCATAGTTATAGGAGACTGGGATCAAGCAAGTATCATGCGATTTGTCCGTCGTTGTGAAGGGTCTTATGGGGAAGCGACGCGCTTACACAGATTGATGAAGTGTCATAACTGGATATATCATGATCTTTTCTCGACCTTTATGGATTGGAATGAGATCTGGGATGTTATACGTGATCGATTGAGCGAGCTGCACCACGAGGTCCACCATCAGTTTGGTACAGGCAATATTCTCGGTCGGATGCAGGGACTTAACAAAGCTACTGCAACAAATATTATGCTAAGGGAGACGGTCAAGGTGCAGAATAACTCGCTTTAAACAGTCATGGAAATGGTGAAAAAGAACCGCGAATCAGTTGGCACTATACACGATATCGTCGCATTCATGAAGAGGGGAAACGAGCTATTGAAGGCCTTAGAGCATTATTGGGCTCTCGCGGATGGAAACAAAGAGCAGTTGCAGAACTTGGTTTCCATGATGGTCTCACTCGAGCAAATTCATCAAGGACAGTCCGTTTGTAGGTTGAACGCACTGGCACTTACGTTTCTTCCCCTGTCTCTTATGGCTGTGAGTAGTCCAATCACATTGAGCATGTCAGAAAACCCCGAAGCTGACCTTTGCTAAAGTCAATATTTGGTATGACGCAATTTACAATCTCTCCGAGATGGTATCTAGCATACGCACTCCCTATGCTCTCCCTGACCGTTATTGTCGCTATGGTCCTACCAAAACTGACCTTAATATGGGAAAATTGGAAAATGCTCCAGAGATTCAATTTTTGTCGTCGGTCAAAACAAAAGACTTCTCATAGTAGTTTGGGGAGGACTCCTAACAATTCATCACTAGAAACGAAGACCTACCCACCAGTGAGCATAAGGTGGTTTACAGGGGAAGAAGAAGGAGTCAGAGGGAGGTCGCTGGAAAAGGTTACGTGTAATAGGTCACTAAAACATCATTCAAGAACAAATTTGCTACGAGGTTCAGTGCGGAATAATAAGGATTCAAGTTGTAGTTCTCCTGTTAGAGAAAAGGAGAAAAGTAGATATGGGCTTCGAGCGTTATTTTCATAACTACGACAATAGCTGGCGAATGAAAAAGGTTAAAACTTGGCTTGATGCATTGGAGAAGGGCAAGAACTGGAATCTAAGAAGGCATTCTCTTGAGTAGGCTTACTTTGTACACATCTTTTCTTTTTAAAAAAAAAGGATTCCATTATGGTGCGGATCAACGTACGGTGACAAATGATCCAAGGCGAGGATAAAAGACGCATTCCTGTAGGCGCCAACCTGATATACGGATACATATAGTCTCTGAACTCATCCGTCTTGACCGGACCCGGGTTAATCGCATTGACTGTTGCGCGCTCTGCGAGCTGGCGCAACCACGAGCGGGTGCCAGGTCTTCGCCTAAGTTCCTCGAGTCCTTTTCAGAAGTGGTAGAGTTGAAATGTATAGCTACATTGCGACCTCTACATGCCAGGAGCCTCGCTGTGGCACCACCAATTCCTAAGGATAGTTCACAGACTGGTATCAGATAATAGCGATCATTATACCTCGAGATGAGCCAGTAATCACAGCCAGCTTGCCATCGAGTGGTCTTGGAGAGTACATTATGTGAAGTTATTTGGATTTTTGATCTTCGACAAAACTGGGAAAAGAAAGGTGCGAAATGAGTTCTCAAGTCAGGCCGTGTTTCGGTCCAAGATTCAGGCCTCACTAGAGAAATAACCGGGTAATTAATTTGAGTTTTCAAGTACCTGTGATACTTTTTTGAAATCTTGGTACTGGTGGTATAGCTTTAGGAGGCCTATAACACACAGTCTTAATAGCATGACTTAGCAGCATCGATTGCTTTAGCTGGTCCCTACATGCAGCTACCACTTCCCAAGAGCGTGATCGATTGGCAGATGGACCAGAATATTCAAGCCGATTTCGAGATGGATAAGCAAGACATGAAACGCATGGATCGGAAAGCGCGATTTAATAACCCGAGTGCGGATTACCAGTATCGGCTTGGAAGGGATTGAGGGCTCGGCAAAGGGTAAATAAAACTTATTAATAATTATTAGATAATAGTAGTGCAGCTTTATAGATACCAGAATGAATACCATAGACTAGAAACTTCCAGAAAACTAGAATAGCTAACGTGGTAATGCTATTTATTATAAGACCTAGGCCAAGTTGGCCTTTCGCTTGCTTACACCTAGATCAGAGGAGCCATCATTTAAGCGATTTGCTAAAATAAAGGAGAGGGGTCACTCAGCTCGCTATCCTATCCTATACCTAGATAGGTAGGTAAACCTGTTATTAAATCAAAATACTATGAAATATCATTAGTGTATATATTAAATAACATGCATGCATAGGCCTTAGTAGAGAATAATACACGTTTCTTGCTACTCGGAACAATCGATATGAAGCAGCACGTGGAGAGGAGAGGAGAGGGAATAAAGCTGAGATTAATGGCAAGAAGAAAAGAGGTAGAGGTGGATACGGATATCTTTACCTATCTACTAACTATCAACTATTAACAAGTGAAAAATCAATAACGCTCGAGCTTGCCACAGTGTGTATTATTCTTCATTCGTAACCAAGCATACTATACTAGTAGCATAGCTCCGAGATCCAAAGTCATCAATCCCATACTTCATACTTCATGACCTCGTTGTCAACATAAGAAGCCGTGCTTATTCCATCACCTCAACCCTCGTGACTCGTCAGACACCAGTTACCTAGAACAGCGCCAACATTTCAATACTCAACGACCTTCAACGCATGCACCAACTCCGCCGGCAACTCCTCCTTGCTCACTATCCCCAACGCAACCACGTCGCCCCAGAAAAACAACGCGCGCTCATGCGCATAAAGTAGGTAATCAAACGAATCATCCTCCCCTTCCGCTTCCCCCTCAGCTTCGCCCTCTTTAGCCGTCTCCCCGTTTAGCAGCGCCTCGGCTTTGATTCCTTCCGAGCCTTTCTGCAAGCCTCCATTCTCATCCACATCCACATTCAAATCAACTTGTTCTCCCGATTTCTGTTCCGGTTCCTCGACTACTCCTTCACCACTTGCGGTGTCTGTGTCCGCGCAAGGACAATCAGCAGGTAATTCCGCCTGTACGATCCCCCACGCAACCCATTGCGCACTATTCGCCACCCTCCAAATACGAGTTTCCTCCATCAGCAACAGCACTTCTTGTTCAACCTCTGCCTCGCGCCTCCGTTCTTCTTCTGCGAAATATGCGTGTTCGTCTGCCCTCAATATGCTTTTTTGTGGGGCGTGATCTTGGATTACGTTGAGGTTGAGGGAAGACGTACTCGCGCCACCGCCGCCAGGTGCGCGGGAATCAAGCAAAAACTCGTTTACGCCGCCGCGCATCCCTGATGTGGTAGGGGTGGGAGTTGATGCGATGGAGGAGGAACTGTCCATGGGCTGCATTTTTGGCGTTCGGGCATTGAACTGCGGACGGTGGTTTACATAGTTCTTGATGAAGAGTTTTTGCTGCTCGACTGTGGGGTACGTGGAGGCATGGCAGGCTTCTGGGAAAGTCGCGGACGTGTAGTTATAGCACCATTCCGTGAAGTGATTTGCGAATTCGAGGCCGGGGGTGTTGGCAGAGGCGTACTCAAAATCGATGACGATGAGTTGCTTGTGGTGGTTTTGAGGGAGGAGGAGGGGAGATGGTGGGGGCCGGGGTTTGGAGGATTGTGGTGGCGTGGGTGGGATTAGGCGGAGGATATTGCCGTATTGTGTCTATTAATGAATGTTAGTTTGATGGCTAGGGAAAGGAGGGAGAATGGGGACATACATCGTTATGAGCAAACACGAGTCTTTTCTCCACACCACCCCTCATCTTATAATACTCCCCCAACCACTTCCGATACCTATCCACAGCCCCCTTGAAAACTTTCCACTCGACTCCACACACCAATCCCCTCTCGCGCCAACTCTCTCCCTTGCCTTTCCGCTGACCCAAAATCTCTCCATCTAGATAAGTAATCACTTCTTCGCAACGGTCAACCCACTTATCCCAATTCCGCAACACAAAAGGACCTTCTTCCCGCTCGCGATCAAGTAGATCAACACCCTCATGAAGTTCGCGCATCCGTTTCGCAATCTGTTTCATCGTATCCTCGACCCTCAAATCCTCTGCCTTGAGCGTCTGCGCGTTGAAAAACTCCTCAAAGCGTCCATTTCTAAACGTGCCTAACAATCTTGGCCCAATCTTCTTCCTCGCCAGCCGTCTCAAGATCCCTAGCTCGTTCTCCCTGTCAATAAGGTGCTCCACTTGCGGGCCGTAGATGCGGAGGAGTAGTTTCGGGGGTTGTTTCTGGGAGGGGGTCTTTGGGTCTGAAGGGAGTTCCTTGGGGGGTGAGACGACGTAGACGGCATTCGTGAGAGCACCGCTCAATCTCTCGACTTCAATTTCGCCACCTCGTTCAAGTGGTACTCTCTTCCAACCCTTGAGCCGGAGTGTATGAGCCAACCGGACAATCTCCGACTTGAACTGCAACCAAGCCTTCTTCTCCTTCTCCACACGCCTGCTGGTACTCATCGTAACAGTGTTATCCGAAGACTCCATAACCGCTGCTCCCCCTGTAAATGACATGGTTTTAGAATTATCGAGCACGACGTCGCAGGACGGAACAACGATATCACCATCCTGGTACTCTGTATCTGAACTTGCGAATCCGCCGTGCTTTCCCCGCGCAGAAGAATGCCGTCGTCGGTGTAAACCGTGTCTCCTGGGGGAATCGAGCGGGTTCTCTATGCCGAATGCAGACATATTATCCTCTATAATCCTCTGTAGCTTCTCCAGCGAGATAGCACTCGAGTCCGAACTTACGGACGCAGTGCGCGGTCTCTGCTGTTCAGTGCCTTCATCTCTATTCTTCCCTCCTCTCTTTTTCGATCGTCTGGCAGCCCTCTTGGCTTTCTCTGCTTGTAGCCATTCCGCGACCTGGGTAAGCAGTTTCTCATGGTGGTGTTTCTCATGTCGGGGTTTCCCATGCTCGTGTCCAGATTTCCCTTGCTCGAGATTGCTTGTCTCGCTATCCTCCACACTACTCTGGCTCACCAACGACAATCTCGAAGAAGAGTTGGCCTGCAAGCCAGGCCTTCCACTCAAGCGTCTCGTGGCCACGCCTGCGCTATGTTGGCGATGTCTCGGATAGGTTTCGTAAAGTGGTTCTGGAAGGGCTGAGTGTTCTGGCTCTGGCTCTGGCTCTGGTTCTGCAATTGAAACGACTGTTTTGATCTGAATTAGCAATCTAATCTGCTGGAGGTGCAATTCGTGTAAATGTTACCCACCCTTGGGACCAGTCCTCGGACTCAAAGGTTCCTGTTCGTCGCTCGGCTTGAGAGCAGGACGCAGAGGCATATTCGAGCTTGTGGAGCCATTTTCCGAGAATGTCGGGGTCGGAGTCATTATTGACTGCAAGACGGACGCTGATGCGTCTTTCTCTTTGCTGTTATTAAAACCCCTCCCTCGTGCGTTTTCGTATCAGCCCAAGTTCCAGCCCCGCCAAACAAATAATATGTCGGTAATGGCACTAGTAATCTTGGAGGTGGCGATTCTCAGAACATAGAGGTAGAAAATCAATATTATCAAGGTTGAAGATGCCTACGGAGTAGGTGTGAGATGTTATCTCTATCTCTGCCTTGACCCGTATCAATTCTGTTAAACAGTAGATTGCCCAGTACAGTAGCGTCACCGTCCAAGGCGGTCAGTGCAGGTGTCAAAAGTTTGAAAACGGACAGGGTATAGCTATGACGGAGTAGAGTGGCTGTGCAACCAATCAGAAGCTGCGAAACACATGTGATTGAGGGGCAAGTGGGATATACAAACAAAACCCCAAGTGAGGATTATACAACTATTTAGAAAGTCATAAGAAACACTTATTCCGTTCTCATATATCTTCGCATTGCTGTACTGTACTGTACTATCTATCAACGGCAGTCAGTACCTAACCAACGCAGCCACCATCATGCCTGACCTTACTCCATTCCACTCCACGGCACTGCACCCCACTCCCTTCCCCCATTCCATCTCGCCATCTCTTTTTAATCATGAAAGACGTAAGCGTAAACGTTATGTATCGGTATCGTTCATCAGAGTACGAGGAAGCACAGCTCCCTCCACCCTCCTATGCGCGCACAAATGAAAACAAACGAAAACTTGTATGGTATATCATAACACGCCGCCGCCACACCACCCCATTCAACTAGTCCACCAAAAAGCCTTCTATCTAAGCAGAACTATCTGCAGGACTAACACTATTCAGCGGCGCCGCGTGAAGCGCAGGCTTGACAGCCTCGCCCAACAGCCCCTTTTTCTTCCGATCCAACGCGTTCTTCACCCACGCCGCAACTTCTTCGTCTTCCGTCCCACTGTGGCCAACGTTTGATGCACCTGCAGCGTTACCGCCGGCTTCGGCTTCTTCTTCATCGGCTTCAGTTATGGTAGGGGGTTTTGAGAGTCCGGCAAGCCAGGCGTGTTGGAGAAG
The DNA here is from genome assembly GCF_007821495.1 of Lachnellula hyalina. Classification (NCBI taxonomy): domain Eukaryota; kingdom Fungi; phylum Ascomycota; class Leotiomycetes; order Helotiales; family Lachnaceae; genus Lachnellula; species Lachnellula hyalina. The sequence continues at coordinate 33,326 of NW_022157171.1, forward strand.
CATGCCGTAGGATGGTCGAGCCTTGGGGATTTTGTTGAGACAGCCACGTACAAAGTCACGGGCTAGGTCGGAGTAGCCTTCTGCTGGGAGATCTGGAGGTTCGCCATCGACAATGGCCTGGTTTTGTTAGTAAGGTAATTTGTAAACTGGGGGGAAGCTTACGCTTAGCTGAGAGAAGATGTTGTTGTATGTCTCTGGAGGATATGGATATCTGCCCATCGCGCATTCGATAATGCTCAAACCCAGAGACCAGATATCAGATTGCACGCTGTATGTTCCACCACCTGAATTTGCCCCCGCCTGTGACATGCCGCCACCAGAAATACGCTCAGGTGCCATGTATGACTGACACCCAATGTTCGTCTTGGCAATACTCGCAACCAAGTTTCCAGACACGCCAAAATCGCAGATCTTGACTTGTCCACGGGTGTTGACCAGGATATTCGTAGGTTTAACATCTCTGTGAATAATATTATGGTCATCCTTTAATGTTTTCAGGCCTTGCGTAGTAGCGTATGTGACTTTTCGCAAAACGTTCTCCGGCATGCCGTCAGCATAGAGCTTGTCGATCGATCCACCATCCATATACTCGATGCATATGTAAACAGCCCCTTCTTGAAAGAAGGCACCATAGAAGTCGATAATGTAAGGACTTAAGCATCGGTGCAAGATATCAAGTTCCATGATGATAGCAGCGAACTTTGCTTCGTCAAGCTCCAAACGTAGCTCCTTCATAGCCATAATAATACCTGATGTATTGCCTGTTGCTGGTAAATCTATCTTGTCTTCCTTCTCGGCGGACGGGGTGTCTGGTAAGGATGAAGGAAATCGCGTTGCAATCCCCGCGAGACCTAAGCCTGGTCTGCGATTCCGTGGTCGTGAATGTCGAACTTTATAAACAGTGCCATAATTGCCCTTTCCTAATTCTTCCAACGTATCAACCTCATCCAAGGATATGCTAAAGCTATTGCCACTCGCGAAATCGATTCCTGACCCATGGATCGTAGCCTTGCCAGCAAACTTCAAGGTGCCGGCCTTCGTATCAACGAAGTTCGAGAATTTGCTGAACATCGATCCTGATTGCGAATCTTGTGGGGTATTGCCATTGGCACCATCCGGTGTGCCATTCACTGGACTGCTACCGGGTAACCCTCCTGGCAACTTCATGCCTCTGCGCGCACTCAAACCCTTTGCGGGCATTTTCGGAACTGCCGGAGCCGAGGCGAAGTTATGGGCAACTGGGCGAATATTCGTAGGCAATTGCAAATTGGCTGGTAGACCTCCTATAGCGCCACCCATTGGGGACGCAAAGTCTGAGGCAGTTGGTGTAGAGCCTGTGGATACAGTTGTGGGTATCTGTGGGCGGCCCGGAGGTGCGCCTTGCCTCGACAGATGAAATGCCTTCATTCTCGCCTCCATGCTTGGTGGTAGGTTGCCGCCGGAAACAGAAGGGGCAGGCGGCATCGGTCTGCGGGCGTTTTGTAACACCCCAAGAGGCGTTGAAGAAGTGCTCATGGGGGCGAGGTTTAAGGGGTCAGAGACGGTTCGAAGAGAGGGCACTCGTTGGGTATTTGAAGACATGGGGCCAGCGCTCCCTGCGGGGTGTGTTTCTGCGGGGGAGGGATAAGGAGGGCTCGTGGATAGGGGTTCTTCTTGGGCGGTCGACCCGCTGGCTTGCGGGGTAGCCATGGCTGGATGGATAGTCTATCTTTGTGCGCGGAGCATGAGCGGTCGATGAGCGATTTTCTTAGTATCCGTAAATTTAATGTCCCTGAGTGACTGAACAATTGATGGTGAGCGTGAGTTGCCGTCGCAGACGGAGTCCAGCAAAAGAAACATACCAAGAGGAGGTTAGGATATCAGATGCCGTAGCGTCCGGTATTGTTTCTGCCGACGGTCTTGAGGAGCGCCAAGACAACCTTGTGGAGGTGCGGAGTTGTAGGACGTAGGTTGGATGGATGGTAAGATTGTCTTGGGTATGGAGGCGGAGTAGAGATGTTTGGGGCCCGGAGAGACAGATCGGGTTGGGTTGGGTTGAGTTGAGTTGAGTTGAGTTGTGTTGGGTTGGGTAGTCTGAGAGTCGCGAAGGTGCTAAGAAAATAAAGTCCCAAGGTATTATAGGTCGTGGCGGAGGGTCTACAAGTAGTCTAGACCCAATAGCTTAATTGATGGAGGATTGGAGTTGAGGTGCGGCTTTAAAGGATGGATAAGCTCGAATCGAGCGGGCAGTAGAGTAGGCAGTAGAGTAGGTAGTAGCAGGGTAGGTGTGGTGTGGTATGGTGTGGTGTTTGGTAAAAGTTGCCTGGCCTGGTTTTGGAGGTCCAGCTGTTTGTTGGTGGGATGAATGTCACTAACTGACTCGAGCAGATGATGCATACAATGACACAACAACATAGAATAATACAATAAATACACTTACCCAAGTAAAGTCAAGTCAAGCAAATATGGAGGCATTTTATTTATCTAAAAATTTGTTTATATATTTTAACTTAACTCTACACAAGCATGTCGCAAGACAGACACGGCATGGGCGACGAGGCACGATGACGTTGGTCTTAAAGAACATCTGGACGGTGGACGGGAAAGTGGCTTGAAAGTGCCTTTCCCGCTACTGTGATTGGCTGATCACCGCCCCGATCTAAATCACGTTTCAAAGATTCAAGCCACAATCGACGTTTAAGTGAGTTTCACTGGGCATTTGCAAATTTTCAAATTTTCACCTGTCAACCTCTCTTGCAGATAATCACTGATCATACTAATGCAATGCACGGTTTCCTTGGTTGAGATGCACCATGGATCAAGTTCCCTCTATTATAAGATCAAACGTTATTATATCATAGAGCATTATTATATAATTACCATTATATCATTCCCATTATATCATTCCCATTATATAATTACCATTGTATCATTACCATTATATCATTACCATTATATCATTCCCATTGGATCAGATCAGATCAGATCAGATCAAATCAGATGTATTTATCTATCTATCGTGATAACGCCGCCCTGTCGATCACTTCATGCCCGGCTTAAGATGCCACTGCGGAAGTTCCCAAGGTCCAGATTCTTGGCACAAATAAATATCTGGGGAACTTTCCTATCGGGCCTACGCTACTTGTCCCCTCGCGACTTTCTTCTATTTTAGGGCCCGTTGTTGGAAAGGACAGGACAGGCCTTCTCCACGGCCAACCCTTCCCCACCAAGTTACGGTACTTGGCGAGAATTCTCTCTTTTGACATGGTAGCAACACGTGAGCTAAGACGTCGACTTTCAAACCGTATAAACTCTCACTGGTCAACTTTCACTGGTGGACTCTCTCTAATGAGCTCTCACTGCTGATTTCTCACTGCTGTACTCTCACTTGTCTCCTATATACTCACGTGACATCTCTGCTTTGCTTCGTTTCACCTTGTTGTCGTCCTTGTAAACTCTCTTCATCTTCTCTTTCTCCCCCCGACCTGCAATATCATAACACACCCACAGGCCTCGTTAACTCCCGCAATGCCCCTATATCTCTTACAAAAGAGCTCAATAGCTCTATAGATCTGAATTCTAAATAGTTCCAAACGGAGCGAATTTTTCTGTCAGACGCGTTTGGCAATTACTTCGTAAGACATCGGGAGGAAGAATGGGTTGTTTACTTCGTAGTCGAAACAACGAGCGTACTCCACAAAGTTGCTCACAGCATGTAGAAATTCATTTGCATCGTTTCATTCATTGTTCAAGTCCCGAATACAACCCTGAGTCCAACATCCCAGCATCATCATACCCCCCGAAATCAAAGTAATCGAGTTGCCCCATGTCCTCCCAAGCAGCCCACTCAAGATATTCATTAGCCACTGGCCTATCCTCTGCCATATCCCCCACAATACTCAACCCCGTCTCCAAACTCTGCATATTCCTCCCCATCTTCGCTTTTGCACCCTGCACAAGCGCATGAGCGGTCCGGAGCGCCTCATTCGAGATATGCGAATCATAGACCGCAACCGTGTCCTTGAGCCTTTCCAGCGCATTGGGTATCATAGCCAGACTTTCAGAGCTTGTGATGGAGAGAAGTACACAGACGCAATGAAAGGGCGTTCCGATAATATTCCACCAACAACACCTCGTTGTTCGGAGGAATTTGACTCCATTCAACGCAACCCTTATTACCTCCAGCAGCGCACCAGTCTGTGAGGATGAGAGAGCGAGGTTCGCAGAGCGGAACATACGGTAGATACAGAAACATACATCTGCTTTCAGCAGATCATGAAAAGGGGAATCAACAGGTAATGCAACAGCTAAGTTCAGTGCCGAATATAAATCCGACACCGTGCCGTTGGAACTAGGGACAGATTTCATGATGGCGATCGTCTGCGCCGTGAGATCACCAGCCTTTGGCAGCAGCGGCGTACAATCCACGTGGTCAAGCTGGATCCGCGTCCTTCCATACTCCGAAGCAAGAAACTGATTCAGCGCCATCGCGACCCAGAACTTTCGTCTCCTGAGATCCTCCTCCAGTGGAGTGGTCTCTCGGGGCGGATTCTGCGTCTTGCGGAGATTCCGAATATCGCGATGCAAGCCAAGCACTTCAGCGACATGCACGGCTGTACAGGACGCCATCCAGGACAGATGCGGACGTGTTGTACAGCGGAGATATATAGCACGTAAAATCCACGCGCTGACGTGCTTGACGGACAAGAAGCACGGGGGATGAGCTGTGCTTAAATCGAGTAAAATCCTGCCGTGCTCTACGATCTCCGCTTCAACGGGCGAGCCAGCTGCGCCCGAGAAATAGGATCCCAGTGCGACGACACCACAGATCAGCCCTTCGAAATCAGTCCCATGTTTATTCGACGAGGCCCAGAACTCCACACAACGGCCCACGAATGATTCCTCCTGACTAAGGATCCCAAAATAAACATGCACTTCCTTGAAATACTTTTCCGCATAGACTTTCATTTGCTCTAGGCTAATGATATCACAAATTGTTTTTTCAGGGAGACGGAACTGCTCTGGGCGCGAGCCAGGGTTCCAAGCAAAAGCTTGAAGACGAGGAGGTTCTGCCACCCCAAGGGATACTCCCAACTTTGCCGGGAAGGCAATTGCGCTTGAGGAGCTGGTGAAGCGTGTTTTGATGGATTGGTAAAGTAAGGCGCCATTTGCGTCTGCAGCTGGAACGCGGCTTTCTGCAGCCAGATAGGGAGCGTCCTCTCTTTGAAGTGGGGGTGCCTCGGTAGCATTAGAGGACATGGTGATTTCGTTACTATCTGGCGTAGGTATAAAAGCAGTTGTTACTGAGGAGCCTGGAGGCTTAGGTGATGCTGCTGGACCTTGACGCTCAGCGTATATACATTTGTAGCCGTAGCCGGTACAAGCTGCGCATGGCTCATCGCCGTCGCATTTGATCTTGCGTTTCCGACATGGCGCGCAAGCTCTTCGGCTTCGCTGACGAACTTTGATGTGAGAAGATGATGGGCTGTGTCGTATTGGAGGCATGTAGTTCTAGATGGCTGGTCGCGATATTCAGAAAGTGTCACATCTTGATTGACATTGATTGTTCTTTCTTGAGGTTGGAAATCAGCTCACACGAGCTGGAGCACGTGCTTGAGAAAACTTTACTGTCCCACGGCATTTCTATTTCACAATGTCAAGAGAGCTCTCAAGTTGCTGAAGGGTCGAGGTATGCAGATGATTATTATATGTTTCAGGATCAAGATAATCAAGCATTTCAATCCATGGAGAAATGGGGTTTAGTTCGCGTGTCTGAACGACCAGATTTGTCAACAGTCAAGGACATATCATAAATTTCACAGAAGAATAGAACACCAGGGGATCATTTCATTCGTCTCTCATCATCCTCCACGTCTACCCTTAGCCCCTACACTCCCCTAATATCAGACAAGGTCCATCCCATCCATGTATCACTTGACACATATCCAGAAGCCAACCCGTCATTATACTCTCTTCATCACCATCCATCCCTCGAATCCGCATTTACTCCTTCTAATACCACAACGGACCCATACGGTCGAACGTTTGCGGTGTGTACAGAATATCTTTCCTTCCTGGCAACCTCATTTATTGAGAATTGCTCGCTTGCTCAAAAAAGCTGGGACGAATTACAAGGCTTTTAATTCCCAGTAGTATATCGTCTCCCTAGATCCGTGGTGAGGATTCTCAGTCTTTATCGAATAATGGTGTTGGTCGTAAATGAAACATGGCGCGTGGTGTAAACTGGGGTATTGGCGCGGTGTGAAAAAGGGGTCTTCGAAGGGGGCTTTTGTACAAGGTGTTGTTTGTGCTGTGCTGTGTTGTGTTGTGCTGTAATGATGCAAAACAGGTGTCGAGTATCGTTTCGATTCGCAGTCGACTTCGCCGGAATCCGATCTCGTGGGTTAGTGGAATAGAAAATGAAAGGCATTGGATTCCCGTCAGCTCTATGTGAAAACGCCGGGGATAAGACATTAAGAGGGGTTTGGACGTAGGATAGTAAGTTGGCCGATCATGTTTGTTGAATACCGGTCGAACCACCAATTTGACGCTTGACTTGCTCACGAGCCCATCGAGCTGTGTCAATTGTTCGAGGCTGGAAATCACGATTTGATCTCGTGTCCTTGATCATAGCGGTCAACCATTCGGCGCGGTAGTAGGATGCGAATTCGCCTGTAGGGAAGGCTTCGGCCAGATCACTGTGATTGTTAGCAAAAGACTACAAAAGACATCAATAGGAAGACCTTACCCAATGACACCCATTGAGGCTCGCATGAGAGCGTCACTCTTGTTCTGGTCAAGCCAGACAATGTTGAGAAGATGGAAGATGGACTCTACGTATGGATGTAGCAGAGCAGCTGTAAAATGATTAGCAATGATCATTTTAGCGTCTGCAAATCACCTACTCTTGTCGCCGGCCTTCATAGCACCAATGATTCCACCCCAGGCATCCATGATACCCTCACGCAGTGAGATTACGTAGTCGTACATCTCATACGATCCATCTGCAGCGGCTTGAACACCAGCAGCCTGCTGGAGGACTTGGGCAACAACCGAAAGATAGGTCTCAAAGTGACCACCAATAGCTCCAGCAATATCCCCAAAGCATTGGAGGATCGCGGGCTTGAATTGATTGGCTAGCGCCGTACTCTGTGATTTGGAGAATGAGCGAGGTCTCAGGATAGGACTTATACGGGATTTGACAGGAAGGCTGAAGGGAAAATGAAAAGGGGGTATAGGAAAAATATTCATCATGGAATTCCGCGCGTGACGTACCCTAAGATTGTTAAGTAAATAGTTCATAAATGTATCGCAATATGGTTGGCAAAGAGGTCCCATTGACCGTGTAATGTCACTGACAAGACCGATGGCCATTGAGCACAAAGCTGGCTCCTCCTGGTTGCCAAGAGCATTATAGAGGAACGGCGAGAATGCCTCCATGTACTGGGAGAAAGCTTCCTCAAGGGCGCTAGCCAAGCTGCTGACAGTAGCGAAAACTGCATCTGGAACACTAGATTTGGGACCTGCGGTGTTAAGGATCTGCAATAGGACAGTCATGATGCGGTTAGCTTGAGGTGTAATTTCTTTCTCCAGGCGCTGAATGATTGCCAGCAGAACGCTACACAGACTAGTTTGCATCTCCTCGAGGGTGATCTTGTCCTCCACACTGACAACTTGAGACTGAAGGGGGATGGTCTCTTCAAGACGCTTGATAATGACGTCTGATAGAGAAGCAACGGAGGGCAAGCTGTCATTGGCGGCGTTTTGAACAAATGTATTCAGAACTTCATACGCAGCAGTTCGCAGTTGGTTATCCGCATCAGTTCGCTCGGTGACTTGGAGAAGGCGAGCTATGCTCTCATTGAAATGTGGGGTCAGAGCATTTTCTTGGCAACCAATGTCGCCTGAGAAGCGCTCAGCAAGGTTCATCAAAGCCCAACAGCAAGAGCCCGCCATCTTGGGGCTGCTGACTAGACCCTCGAAAAGGGAAGCAATGAGCTTGGGAAGGTGGAGCGTTGGGTCGATGGCTTCCGAGCAAGCCTCAGTGATACGGCCAAGAGCGTAAGCTGTAGAATCTTTGACGTGGATCACGTCGTCGTCCATCATGTTGATGATGACTGGAAGAGCTTGCTTGACAATAGGTTCGATGGTCTTGTCATCGGGACCCTCCATGATAGCTCCAAAGGCAGAGACTGCGGCATCTCGGTGGTGCCAGTCCTCAGACCGCAAGTTGGCTTCAACGAACGTCAAGACTGGTTGAATAACAGCACCAGCGACAGCTTGAGCGTAAAGCTGAAGACATTGGTAAGCTGCGCGAGAAATGTTGTACTCGTCATCAGCCGCATCCTCGTCTTGCTTTGTCAAGAGCATCAGAAGAACCGGGACAACTTCATTAGTCGCAACAGCACAGAAATGGAAGATAGGCCGCATTTGGTCAGTTCTCTCAACCTTTCGTTTGTTAGCCGCAATCACTAAGATAGAATTCCACAAACTTACCTGCGAATTATCATCCTCAATAGCGATTTCCTCCTCGCAAACTGTGCTCCAGAACTCAACAGCAAGCTTCGCAACGTCTTCCTCCTCGCTCTTCATGCCCATAATAGTAAGTCCAAACAGAGCCTTCTCCATGTAGAAGCGCATCAGATCGTAGTACAAGGACATAATCCTGTTCAAACAACCAAAAGCACCCTGCTGTATTCGGGAATCCGGAGCTTGTGTGGCCTCACAGATAACCTGCATGATGTAGTTTCGCTCCCCCTCATTCTTAAAATTGCTGTCCACGAACTCCAGAGAATCTCCAAGAGCGTAAATGGCCGCCAAACGGACCTCGGGATTGGTCTCCTCCTTCCGAGCACCTTGTACAACCGCAGTCAAGATAGCATTTGAGTGCTGAACAAGACTGGCCCTCAACTCTGTATCTTGCGACTCGCAGATAAATCCAATAGTCGTCAAAGAAGCTTGCTTCAAATGATCACCACCTTCGCCAACATTTCGGACCAAGCTTGCCATCAACTCCGGCCATTGATCGCGCGGGAGCTCAATAGCAGCTATCGAGGCTGTGACTTGCGCTGCTGCTTGACCAGCTTGTGAATTGCTTGAGGAAAGAGCTTGTAGAGTAAGATCTTTGACCTGTTTCTTGGTATCGACGTCGAGCTTGACCCATTTCTCCTGCAGCTCATGTAATCGACCATATTCGCGCGCGGTGAAGGCGTTCTTCAGCGCAATACCGGCGGCCTGTCGAACTGGTCCTTGGGCATCTTCGTTGGCGAGCTCGCGAACAAGAGTGACAAGGTATCCGGCCTAGGTTGGGGCTGTTAGCAGGTGAGGCAGAGATGCGGTCAGAGAACAGGAAACGTACAAAGCTGGTCTCGGCGGCTTGTGTGAGTTGTTGTTCGGCTGCTTGACGGGTCGCAGCATCTAAGAGGTGTTAGCAGTCATAATCTAAGCGCCTCAATACTGTCTGGAGCGCGGGGACCGACCTGGTGAAAAGGTGTTTAAGAGCACCGAATTGACATCCATCTTCGCGAATCACAGCCGGCGCGCTGTGTGTCCAGTGCGTGTATTAAGGTCGTTTGACGAGTTTCTAGGAGCCCAAATTTGTAACTTGGCAGAGCAAGTGTGATGTCTCTTCGAGATGAGACTTTGGTGATGTGGAAGGGAGAGGAGGGAAGCAGAAGTTGAAGTTTGAAGATGGGCTTTCAGAAGCGAAATTCCGCGTGCTGGTCAAGTGCGGTAGGCAGGCTGCAAGGCTGTGTGTGGTGCGTGCAGCTATCGAAACCCGCAAGTAAATAAGATCTGGTTGCCTTTGAAATTTTCGAAAGACGAAAGAGGGTATTGAATCAGTAACGCAAGTGAAGCCTTTGATATGTTATTTTTCAAACGGATTGCGGATCAAATCTGTTGTATTTCTTCTCATATTCGACAGTCGCTCAATGCGCTAACCACGAAGGGAATTTAGCGGTCAATAGTTCCATCACGTGATATATCTATGACCCTTGCAAAGAGTGAATAAGGGGCTTGGTTTTCACTGCTATGCCAGGGGATGAGATGAGCAGAGGTGAGGTGGACTGAGAGTTATGGCAAACGTTCAATTTATTTAATATGCTACTCCGAATCCGCGAATTCCATTTTTGACTCCTTGGATGATACTTCCCAGCTCACACCCTGAAACCTACCCCTCCAAAAGGCTCTTCCCGCCACCCCGCAATGCGCCATCACATCCCATTCGCTTTTGCCTCCAAAACACTGACTGCATCTGGGCCTACAATTTCGCAGTGTCAGCATTGTTTGATTGGAAAGGTTTTGAAGTCCTGGGGCAATCTTTAATGTTCAAGAAAACCCGAGATTTTGCAGAACATTAAAAACCCCAGAGAATTTCCGTAAAGTATTAAAACCGTAGAATTTGCTTACCACTCTTCGGCACTCCATTGGGTCTTGGAATAGAGAGACTACCATTGCCCTTCGGGCTTCCATTGAGGCTAATATCTTGACTTATCTTCGACCCATGCTTGCCTCTGAACAAAATCGGCGTATTTGGTCTGCTGGTAATAAACTAAACATCCATGTTAGCCTATAACCCCCCGCCCCAAGCATTATCCCAACACTTACATTGCTCGCAGCACTCAACAACGCAATCAAAGAACTCTGCACCACATCTTCGTGGACGCCAACTCCCCAAACCTTCTGATTATACCCAGGAGCCGTGCACTCGATATAAGACGCAGCCTTGACATTGACACCTTTGCCTACTCCAATAGCATGCTCCTTGTAATCGGTAAGATCGAGATTGATACCAATCGAACTAAGAGCTTTAGCAAGACTAGAAATTGGTCCATTTCCCATGCCTTTGAGTTTATGTTCTTCACCGTCGATAGAAATAACCCCCTCGAAGATCCTGTTCAAGCTCTTCGTATCCTGCGACTTTCCTGATGCCGGAGGTGCAGGTGATGCAGAGCGGTCGGTGCTGATACTGTAATCGACGAGCGTAAATCTGGGGTTCTGCTTGAGGAAGTAAGTCTCCTCGAAAAGATCCGAAATCTCGTTCGACAAGAGCTCCCTGCCAGCCTCATCTGCATGCCGTTGTACCACCTTACTGAAAGCCACCTGTAAGCCGCGGGGAAGATCAAGCTCGAGGTTGCGGAGAATGATCCAGGCAGCTCCACCCTTTCCACTCTGTGAGTTGACACGAATAATAGCTTCGTATGTACGGCCAATATCCGCAGGGTCGAGAGGAAGATAAGGTAACTGCCAACGATCCTCGTCTGTAGCGTTCTCCTGCTTTCGCACTTGAAAGCCCTTCTTGATAGCATCCTGGTGGGAGCCACTAAAAGCACATACCACAAGTGAACCCCCATATGGCGCTCTCGGGTGGATTGGAATCTTGTTGCTGACTTCCACAACATCAATAACCCTATTGAGATCCGAGAAATCGATCCCAGGATGAATACCCTGTGTATAAAGATTCAAGCCCAATGTAACAAGATCCACATTCCCTGTTCTCTCTCCATTCCCAAACAAGCATCCTTCAACCCTATCCGCACCCGCCATCTGTGCCAACTCTGCAGCAGCAACCGCACACCCACGGTCATTATGCGGATGCAAGCTCACGCAAATCTTCTCCCGCTCGCTCATGTTCGTGCAGAAATACTCAATCTGGTCCGCATACACATTCGGCGTCGACATCTCGACCGTAGCAGGCAAGTTAAAAATAATAGGGTTCTCTTCCGTAGGTTGCCACGCAGCCTTCACAGCTTCACATATCCTAATCACAAACTCTGGGCGCGAGTCTGAAAAGGTTTCGGGGCTGAATTCAAAGGCCCATTCCGTGCCCGCCTGGCTAGGATCATCTTTTGTAATGCTCCGCGCGTACTTTGTGCAGTTGACTGCTAATTCAACATTCTGGTCTTCCGTCATTCCAAACACGATTCGTTGGAAACACTCGCTAGTCGCTATATAGATGTGCAACAGGGCTTTCTTAGCCCCCTTGAGGGACTCCACTGTCCGCTTAATGAACTCTTCTCGGCATGGTGAGAGGACTTGGAGCCAGACGTCGTCGGGTACAGCGCCAGGGGTCTCGACGAGGCGGCGTGTGAAGTCGAAATCGGTCTGCGAGGCTGAGGGGAAGGAGACTTCGATTTCTTTGTAGCCGAGCTCGACAAGCATTTTGAAGTAGCGCCATTTCTGCTCGCCGTCCTGCGATACATAGTCTATTAGCAAGAAGCAGATAACTTGGAGGGCTACAGGTGTACCATAGGATCAACTAAGCTCTGATTCCCATCACGCAAATCGGTCGAGAGCCAGCGTGGGGGCTTGTCAATTGTTTTCGAGGGCCATTGTCTGTTTGGGATGTTGAGCGGCTTGAAAGGCTTGTATTTCTTCGAGGGGTCTTTGAGCCTATAGGTCGGAGTAGAGATTCAGTATTTGGATTCTGCGGGCGTGGAGAGGGTCTTACATAGGCATCTTAGCGGGGTTGACACAATAGAGGGGAATTTATGTGCAAGGATTAGCCTGCTTGAAGAGGATTGAGTTGAGAAACGATTGAGGACAGAACAAAGCGGGGTTTTTATTGCGAAGTAAAGAGTGAGGAATAAGCCGTTATGTAGTAAATGTAGCAAACTTTAATTGTCTGCGGTTGAGTTGAGTTGAGTCACCCTCTCCCTCGAAATTTTGTGGCCTCCCCACTAAGTATCGCTCCCGCCCTACCCTGCGCAGAGCAGTTCCGAATTGCGGGGCGCATCATCGTCTCGCCCGAGTTTTGGCGGGGTTTATCTACGAATTGATCACTGACTCTGCAAGGACGGTAGAATACCTGCATATATTGTCTGTGTTCAGTCCTCCGATGTTGTATTTTTTGCCTCACTGACGGAAGCGGCTTGATCTATTGGTATATAGCATTTGAGGCTTGATGGCGAAATCCGATCACATCTTCTGCCCCTGGCCTGGAACATATCCTGCAATGCAACCACGGAGTACCTTTAGTTCCGAATACTTTCTGATTGGATCACTACGAAGCTGCATTTCTCACAATGTTAGGAAACTTTCAAACGATGTTAAAGAGGCTTCCATTAAACAGGACTCTATACGATGCTTCTAATAAAAACAATGCTCTGAATCGCTACAAATGCTTTCTTTCAAGATGCTCAAGTATGTGCAAGAATTTACAGACCTATCCATATCTTATGCTATATACATTTTATGTCCCTCCGACTCCGGAAGGGCAGATCAATTACCAAGTGAAGCTTTCCTCAATAAAGTCCACCACGCTGACATCCTGCACTTCCCTCACAACCTCCCTAACATTGTCAGCCAGCCCGCCCGGTCCACAAACCGTGACGCACATGGCCCCCATCTGCGCCTTAACCTCTTCCCTCAGGATGTGTCCGATCTTTGGTCTACCCGCCGACATTTGCACCGTCGAACTGGGACTTATGATATCCCTAGGATTCTTTGGTCTCGTGACGTAAAGCTTGACTTGCAGGATTTCTCGTCGTCTGGGCATTCTCAATACCAGATCCATCCATTCGCGCACCCATTCTAGGTGCTCGCTGTCTCGGATGATCCAGATTAAGGTGATTTTGCGTGTGGCTACCGTGCCATCGATGAAGCCTTGGATGAGGTGCTTGACAAAGGGGATTTGGTGGGTAATGCCGCTCGAGCCGGCGAAGAGGACGACGTGCCCGTAGGAGTCGAGGGAATGATGGCCTCCGTATGGGCCTTCGAATGCGGCGCTAAGAGACAGTTGCCGTGGTTGAGACCTAGTAGACATGTCGTACAGTGCTTTCGTCATGCCACTCTGAGCGTGAATCACGAAGGACACATCGGTGGTTGTCTCAGGTTCCCGTAGTTGCTTTTCCACTGGTGTTTCCTTTTCTTGTGTCGGGAGGCTTTGTTCATGAATCGGCTTGTGCTCTACCCATGCGATTGAAAAGGGGTGCGACTCCCAGTATTTGATGCCAGCGAATCGAAGGTAAGCATGTGTTCCAGGTTTGACGTTGACATGTCTTGGTAGGTGCAAAGTGACTCTGCTAGCTCCTCCAGGCATTGCAACCACGGTGGCCGAGGTCCATGCGTTCCCTTTGAGGGAGTAATTGAGATATCCAAGACGTGCCATTCGGAAGAGGCGTTCCACACTCCAGAGAACGACAACGGCCTTAATGATGGGTAGTTGGGGCAGTTTGGCGACCTCGCAATGGATCCACGTGCCCAGCATCGCGATGAATGCGAGGATGATATGGACGGTAAGGAAGGTTTCGTAGAATGCGTGTCTGACAGGGGAAAGGGAGAGGATGATGATCAGAACCAGCGCGACGGCTCCGACTGTACCCCAGCTGATGAAAGGGTTAGTGCCGATCATGTGCCAGATACCTGTCCATCCTGTAGCTGCATGCTTAACGATGGCCCATGCCATGGTATGGAGAATCACTTCCAGAACAACCACTCTTCCTACCCAGCGATGCATCAGGTTGTATGTATCGAAGCTGATCTGCAGTAGCGGAATCAAGGGGTTGTTGCGACCAGCGAAGATTATCAAAGCAATCATATTGATGATAGCTAGCACACCCGATCGTCCTCGTAAATCTGCTACGACAGAATAGACATCCGATCGTGAGTAGTCGAGAAACGCCATGAAAGCTAGGTTGCTGAGGATGAATATTGCAAGAAGGATGCTGTGGAATCTTGAGGGAATGGTCCCCATGTTGCCGGCCGACGAAAGTCTAATTTCCCTGTTGTGACGTTTCTTCCCCAGGGGCGCATACAGCATGTGTTTCTTGAACCTCCACCATGCTGCGTATCTATTCTTTGACCAAAAAGCCTGCGCTTCCCCAGACAAGCCCATCGCTCCTGTATGTCGAGAATGCGCAATCGCCCTTTGCACAAGTCGTATGGTGAGTATAAGCATGGCCAGCACGCCCAAACTCCACCATATTATGTTTCTGAAAAGCATGTTCATCGGTTGGTTGACGCCATTCAATGCAGTGGCGTATGGCGCTATGCTCGAGGAAGGAGTGGCTGCCGTTGCAGCTGAAGAGAGTGTTGTTGACGCCATGGCGTCGGTAGAATAGTATTTGTATAACTGCTGTGCAAATGTTCGTGATTTGCTGAAGATGAATGTGTATCTGCAAAATGTGAGTGTTGATGATTTGGAGTATGCTAGCAAGTAAGTGGTTTGGAGGGTAGGTGGAAGGGTTTGCGAACCTCGAGGGCTATTGTAGCATTATCAATAAGGTTCAGTCCATTGTTCTGCGTCAGAGAACAGAGAACAGAGAAGTGAATATAGCGATAGAGGGCATTGTCATAGATTGTTCGGTGTTGATTGTTTGGCTGTTTGAAAGAATGGCGCTGTAGAATCACAAAGACAGGAATGAATGGATTGTCGCCAGGACTTTGCTATGGTGGTGGTGAATCGAAACAGACAATGTATTGTTCAACAATAGCCTTGTCCTTGATGTGAATCAGAACAATAAATGCGGCAAGCCGACCTTTATGGAAAGGCAGCACTAGAAGTCGGTACTGTAGGAGAGATAAGATAAGCTTTGCTTGACCAGCCAACTTGTGGTCTGATATGAGATAATCCCAGGAAAAGTTTCTCGCGGGATAATTCTATATCCTCAAATGTTTCTCCTTCGGTATCTGATAAAAAGTGGAGCAAAGTTGTTTCGAATAGGCGATCCTGGCACTGGGGAGATTTTCTGAACAGCTTGCTTTGCTCAAGTGAGAAGCGTTTTATGATCGATTAAAAGCGTCTGAATGTTCGCGTCTATGAGTATCTGCGCAGCAGAAGGTCTATGAATGTATTATGCGAATGTAAGGAGTATTCGACTTCGAATCCAGAGCCAAAACAGAACGGTTGAAAAATGCAATGAAGCACAACGCAACACAGCAGCAACGAGGGAAGCAATGCCAAGAATATCTCAAAATGAGCAGAACAATGAAGTTATGTGTTCAAGAGGCACAAGTAAGAATGAGAAGTAGGACACTACCGTACTCGACAGCCAAGTCGGGGCGAAGGGGGGCAGACCCACCCCACTGGCAAGGAACTTCATAGCAATGTCTCTACCTGCGACCCACCAGACCTATCAAAGGTATAAAACGGGACCCTTCGATGCAAGCCTGCGTGATTTTCCTCGGGTGGGGGCATTTTGTGCTCATTATTGTGGTAGTACCGGTACGAGTATGAATGGATTTCCACAAAGTGAGGTTAGGTTGAGATGTACAGAAACAAGGGGGACTCAAGCGGTTGGCTGCGCTTCACTTGGTACCTACGGCGGTTACAGGCGCGCATTTCCAACTGAAATATGACTGGTCGACTGTTTGAAACGCCGTGGATGAATCAGGGGGCGCGAAGCAGCTAATCATCGTATAAGCACCTTGATAGGCCATGGTGATTCTATCGGGATCACGAGGTTTGGCATCGAGAAAATCAGTAGCCCAATGCTTGAATTAAGCCTTCTGAGATCTGCAACGGCGATATGTATATGTTCTTGAGAAATCAGTCGTTGAAAATTAGTCTCTCCTGATGTTCTTCGGAAGTCGCCATCTGTGCCTCTCTTCGTTTGCATTTTACGGAGTATGGAGAGAGGGTCCAAGAAGTTTCAAAACAAAGAAATCTCCGTAAGGCTTGCAAAGATGTATTAGATAAACATCACGGAGGAACTCAAGCGGGACCTGGACTGAAGAGTGTGGGGAGGGGAGGAAGAGAGAGAGAGAAAGGATTAAACGCCAAGGAATCCCGCTCCGAAATGTCCCGCGGATATTACATAAGCATCCTCTCGGCATTCTGAACCTCAAATTTCTAAAGACCTCCGAATCAGAAGCTATAAACCAGCCATTGAAGCTCCCACCCCGCATCAAAATGGGATCCGGCTCTTCCAAGCCAGCAGCAGCGCCTACATCCCAAGTATGGACGAGGTAAATTACCATCATCTTACAATCCGCTTACTCCAACATACTGACTCTACCGCAGCGACACGCCCGTCCGTTTCTCGAATGGGCTGGTTGATTCCCTGCAATCGAGTCCGGAGGTAAGTTGAAGCCGAAAGCTACATCAGTAAATCTAAAGAATTCTATTTCTAATCTATTGTTTTCTAGACTGATTCCACCCGAGCCAAAACCCTCGAACTACACATCCAATCGCGCGTCAACAGCGAACTAAAACGCCTGCAAGAGCAAGCGGCCAAAGAATACGAAGAGCTGCAATCCAAGATCTCGGCACCGGAACCCGAAAAGAAGGGAAAATCGGCAGGCGACACCTTGAGGGATCTAGGCAGAGAGAGCGTGCAGAATGATGTCAAGGAGTTGAAGAAGAAGCTGGAGCAGAGGAAGAAGTTGGCGGGTTTGGATGAGGGAGTTGAGAAGGCGAAGAGCGAGGTTGTTAGGTGTTTACGGGACAACGATCGCAGACCGCTGGATTGCTGGAAGGAGGTGCAGACTTTCAAGGATGAGGTTAGACGGTTGGAAGGCGCGTGGGTGGAGAAGGTTGTGAGATAGAGCGCGTAGTAAAAGTCGAGAATTGTAGAATACGTGTATTAGATGGCGAGCATGGAAAGGTTAGACACGATGATTATGATATGCCTGCTTCCTGGGGTCTGTGGGAAGAGAGCCGGGTACATATCTTAAGGGCCTCTCGACATCCCTAGGCAATCACATCTCCCTCCATTAATGCTTATAGTCGTTCCCATAACTTTCTTCTGCCTCTTCTGCGCTTTCCTGGCACAGAGTAGATTTACACTTTAGCGTCTCCCAGTGTTCCCTAGATTCATACAGTAGCATCTTCTTCCGCCTTCTTAGCAGCATCCCTAATCCTCAACCCCTCCGCCCTCTTCCTTTCCCTCCTAACCTGTGGATCCTCCCAATCCTCACCCTCTTTCCCCTTTCTCCCCCCCTTTCACCTCTCCCTCACGCTCCTTCAACAGCCCCCTAAACCGCGCAATCCTCCTCCCATTCTCCACAAACCTCTCATTTCCCACCCTCAGCAACATCCCCAACTGCGCCTCCGGAACCATACAAATACCGCTTCCCCCCTCTTCATACCCAATAATACTCTCAAGCGCAAGCCCCATGGAGCGGACACCCACCATCGGCGTTGCCTGTTCACCCGCAGCTACCAAGTTCAGAGCTCCGCTTTCGCGGAACCCGGCTTGCAGGGCTGCGGAGAGGACGTTTTGGGCTTGTTGGAGAGATGAGGTTAGGATGTGGAGAATCTATGCTCATGATTAGTATGTATGTAGTTTTAGGAGACGAATTATGAGAGGATAGGAGAGGTACCATAGGTTCGAATTTAAAATGCACAAACCGCACCTCACGTGCCTCCATCCCTACTCCCAACTCTTCATCCCCATCCCCTTTCCTCCTCTCCATCCCCAGATACCCAGCCAGATCCCGTCCCTTGTCTATAGAAACCGGATCATGAGAAACGAACAACCAGCGCCCACCCCCACCCTTCCCACCTATCCCTGCTTTCGTTCCTCTCTCGCCAATATCATCATCATCATCATCATCATCATTTCCCTCTTCCCTTCCCTCCCCTTCAATCTCACTCCCATTCCTCTCTTCTACTGCTGATACTGATACAGAAGACGAATCTTTCTTCCCTTCCAAAAACACACTCACTCTCCCCGCACAACTACTCGTCGTCACACATCCCTCAATCCCATTAATCTCCGCAATCAGATCACGGATCCCCTCATCGATTGATCCTTTAGGCGACAGGTCGTCGTATTGCGAGTCTGGGACTGCGAGTTGCGATAGTATGCGCGTTTTCTTGGCGAGGAAGGAGGGCGGTGGTGGTATTAGTAGTGGAGGGGTCATTGTGCGTTTTTGGAGGGGGAGAAGAGGTTGAAGTGGGGCAAGATGTAGGGTTTTAGGATTTTACTAGACAACACCACTACCATCTTTCATGAATGCAGTTTTTAATAATTATACGGTGGTTCTTGGTGCATTCTAGTATGCAATTATACTCCTCTGACTTTTACGTGCATTTCATATTGACGCTTTGTTTATTCTTCCTAGCTTATGTATGCATGCTGCATCAAAATATACAAACTCCCTCATCCACTCAAAAGTTGCTTCATTAATACTCTTCTTTTTCTTCTATCAAACATCTCGTCAAGTCACAACTTTCTTGATCGGTTGATTGTCTAATGACTTTTATTTTGTTTATGATCATATCTGCATACGACATGACAGCTCAAATGACTTACGTCCGTTCCCTCATGTTCGTGGATATGAGAGACGGAATCCCATTTTATGATGTTGTTAATGATCCATTCTTGGAAACGGAAGAGTGGCGGCAGAGTTTTCATGGCTTGCATGCTCTTCATCCTCCAACTAACATTTTCCCGCTCTGAACTCAACAGAGACCAGAATTTGCGTTTACCATCCTTCCTTCTTCCCCACAACAAGGAAAATACACCACCCTCAAAATGAAAATGAAAAACTGATCCTTGTCTGTCTATCAACACCGTAGAATATGCTTCATGGACATGCAACCATATGCGGAAAGGGCGAAAAGGTATCATGAATAAAAAGACCGAAATTTAAATGGTCAACGTATGCCCGACAGTTGTTGAAATAGTCGAGGAGGGTGTCTCAAAGAATGGGACGGTGGAAAGATAAGAAACATATGGTGTTAGGAAGGTCATATACCACTCTCAACCCCATTGTCAATCTGTCAATCCGTTTTGTCTCTGTGCGGCCGAGTGTGGGAGCCGTGCAGTATAGATGCTGCTCAGCGGTGGTTTTAGCCCTCAATAGCGGGAGTCAAAGCTTGGCGCAAGACTTGTTCGATGGCAGTCCATTCGGCTTTGGCAACCTCAGAAAGTGTCTGAAACTTCATGGGTTGGTTGGGGTTGTAGCATATACGCTTATCCAAGTCCCCGAACAGCTTGACCTCCTGCACTTCGTCTTCGCCACGGGCAGCGCGCTCTGCTAGGGACAGCTTCTCCTGCTTGCCTTCGGTAGCTTCGCGTATTATCGCACAGTAATACTGGAACAGTCAGCTGAGGCTCAAGTCCAAGCTACAGATATGCGGGTAGCAACTTACTAGTAACAGATCTGTAGGAGTGCCAGGCTTTGGGCCAATTGACCAAAGGTACTTCCAGTATGATGCATGAGGGGCCATACCAATCTCCATAGCAGTTCGATCATCAATGTTGCAAATACAGATAACATCGTCTTTCTGGGCGGGTGTGAAGCCGGGGCAGCGTAAAGCCGCACGCCAAACTCTCTTCAACAACATCGGAGTAAGGTTAACGTCGTCTCTCTCGTTGTTTACACGCTCGAGGAGCAGCTTCAGAAGCTCGATAGTCGCAGCAAACAGGAGATTACGATCTTCAATGGTGATATAATCGACCATGTACCACGGATACTGTGAAAGATCAGTCATGACAACATTACGCTTAACCTTTTCAGTATCGAGTATGGCATACCTTGAGCAAAGTACTAATGAGACATTCGAATGGACGCTGTGGGCAATCCTTCGAGAACGGCGACTGATTCTGTCAGTATGTAACGAGAGAAGAGCCGATAACAGGGGAACTAACACGCTGTGGTGCCTCGACGTGCTTGACCATCATGACCACCTCCTCCTTGCTAACGAAGCCTTGGAAACCAGAGCTGTAGATATCATTCGGGTCCCTGGGAATGATGTTCGGACGACCTCCTGACCACATCACGTTCTTGGCTTTCGGGAACAGCTCTTTCATCAACAGGTCCTGGCTGGAAAGCTCAACCTCAACGTGTCGTTGGCCGAGACGTCCACCGCGACCGCCAGTACGGTTGGTCTCGAAACGGTTAACAGCGCTGACGGCTTCATCAAAGTTAGTAAACTCGACATAACAGTCAAGAGTCTTGCTGGTGACGCGCTCCATGACAATGTGAACCGGCTCATACTCGCTTTCGTTGATAATACGGGCATTTCGACCAAGAAAGGCCATGACTTCGGCACGAGCAACGCCATAGGGGATCTAAAGGCCCATTAGTCGCAATCCTATTCTTAAAGAGATTTGACACTTACGTTCTTGATCTTGATGACTCCCCATGTGTCAGGCTTTGGCAGGCGGCAGTACTCGACGAAGGGGAAGTTCTTGGCGTGAAGAGCGTCATCGATAGACGGTTTGCCGGTGTTGTTACGAGTTAATGTCTTGAGTAGATAACTCTGTTCATCACGGAGAAGAGTTTTCCCAGTGAATGGCGTCATCATTGAAAGTGAAGGGCCGAATGGATCATTGAATGTGGGACGACCTTGACCTTTCTGATGAGGGCTCGAGTTGTAAGGGGTCAGTTGTGTACGTGGGCCCTCTGTGATTGGGGAGAGAGTGGTTGTATTGATACCACTGGCTGCCATTAGATTCGACATCTTGGGAGGGGCTTGTCGCTTTGATTGAGTGTGCTTGTTATCCATGTTCATATCCTTAAGATTGTCAAGAAGACTAGGCTCGGTGAAGAAGTCACTTGCATCTCTCGAGGCACGACTGCCAACACTTCCTGTATAGTCAGCACGAGCGTGACCGGTGCTATTCAAACCCATGATTGACTGTCCCCTAGCCGATCGGAGTGTTCGCGGAGTAGCCATATTGTCGTCGCTGCGAGGTCGGTGATCGTTGTGGCGTGGCTCAGAAGTGAATGAAAGATCGAGCTGACGAGGGCGAGGACCAGGAGTTGGAATGTCATCTTCGTTTACGCTTGCGCGAGAAGTTGAAGGAGCGGCAGAAGATCCTCGACTTGAACTCTTGTTGGGACTGCCACTTCTGACCGACGGCGGTGGTGGCTGGACTTGGCCTCCCATTGCTTGATCGCGGAAGTTACTCTTCTGCGGGCTGCCATAACGGACGGGAGCACTTCCGAGCTTGGAAGGCTGCACATGAAAGTCACTGACACTCCGCTTCTTGCCCATCCCATGAGAGACTTGGGGTTTTGGACCGGAGCTAAAACTGTTGCGATGAGCTCGCGGACCTGGACCACGGTATTGATCGGAGGGGTGAATGCTATTGTATGGGGTGTTTGTGTAGGCCTGGTTGCCATACGCAGGCGTAGGACCTAAAACAGTGGCTGGACCGTAAGGGAGTTGAGTCTGGTAACTTTGAATTGACGAAGTGGCATAGTTGGAAGCAGGTGAGCCCATATCGTAGTTGTAGTTATTGCCATAGTCCTGATAAGGACTTCCGGGAAGCTGACCGTATGATGAGCTGGGGAAATGAGAACCAGAACCCCCAACCGGACCGCCCTGTACCATATTGCCTTGCTGATAATATTCACCCGGCTGTTGTGTGGGACCTAACTGTTGACGCTGATAATCGTCCCAGGCACCTTGGTTGTAGTTTTGACCGCTGTGTTGCCGAAATCCGAGTCCTTGAGTATCAAAAGAACCACCGCCAGGAACATACGCGTCTGAGTGTGGGTTCAGAGACGTCGCAGGTGAGCCTGAATAGCCGAAGTCTCCGAAGCGTCCAGAGCCGTCGAGAACTGGAGTAGACCATGGACTGGCTTCGAGGCTGTCATTTCTGTAGCTGTTGTAGCCTTGCTCGGACGGAAGATGATATCCCATGGGGACTTGTGTCCTGATCGATTCATTTGACGATGTAGATGATGCATTTTGACCGTACTCTTGAGCCATGTAGGGGGGTATGTTATTGTAGTCCGGCCTGGCGCGCCCCTGCTGGTGGCTGCGACTCATCTTTCAATAGATCGGAGTCGTTTTTTGCAAGTCGATTTTATAAATTGAAGAGCAAGAAAGCAAGCACACGGGTGTGCGAAGGTTAAAGGTATTAAATAAATTTATCGGTTGGGATTGAATGATCTTTGGTGGTTAATCTTAAAGGCGGTGTTCTTTGGGCAGAAATTTCGTCTAAACTCTAGAATCATCATTCTCGCTCTGGTCTTCATCTTGGCGAGGGAAATTGCGAAAACTTGGTGGATTCACAGCTCGTGGGTTTTTTTGCGTACAGCGACTCCGGGAAAGGTTTCTGGGGAAATCCCCGTCTCACTTGGGAGAGCTTCATGGAAAAGTGTAGCTTTTCTGAGGGATGTTATAGACAAACAGCGACTCAAGCTTGTAATTAGGCGGTGACCTCTGCAGTAACATACCCTCTCAGGAGGGCAACGACGCCCTTTCGGTCCCGGGAGAACAAGAAAGAGCAAGTCTGTTCTATGCTAAGAAAGGCCGTTAGCTTCTGTGAATTGTTTGAATGATGGACTTACTGAAGCCTGCGAAGCAGAAGTGTGAAGAGATATCTGACTTGATATTCGAGCTGCCATAAATGGATTGTGGGGGCATAGTTCTGTTGCTAGGTTGTCAATGTTCAAGACAGGAGGTTCTGAATTTCCAAGTAGTGACAAACTCGTTAGCATCACGTGAGCAGATAATTCAAACTCTTGAAATCACATTATTGTTCATCTTGGCATATAAAGGGTAGCATCTTCCTCTTTTGTGTCCAGAAGTCGGGAGTACAGGATAAAGTGCAGTTTTTATCTCAAATGAAAGCAGCAGGTAGGACCGTTTGGTACCGAGTTTGTAGACCTCACATCAAAATGAAGGAGATTAAAAAACCAGAAGTAGATCAGATACGATGCATGAAAAGCAGAGCTAGAAGCTGGGTTCGGTAGGTAGTAAAGACAGCAGGGGGGCGGAAGGTTTACATAAAAGACCTACGTGATACGTCAACAGTCGCCCTTCAACCACTCTAAGAACACCAGCTGGAACCACAAGCATGCATTGATCTTTATCATGATATTCGTCTTTTGTTCTCCGCTCCGAACGCCCACGTAGGTCTTGCTTCTATGCCGGAAGCTTATACCGAAATGCACACAATCTTCCACGCAGGCTGGATCATTTATTCCACCCTCCATCCTTTGGCTGTACACCCCGCGGCTGGATCTCAACATCTCTACTTAATCAAACTAGATACAAAATTAGTATTGAAAAAAAGTAGCTCGATTTTTTTATAGGTACTTACCGGTGTCAAGAAAGACTCCGCAACAAATCTTGCCCGTGCATTCAACTGTTCTCAATGTCAGCCCCGTATCTACATTTAAATATTCCTGCAAACTCACGAAAAGCTTCATCTCCGAGATCTCCTTATCGACTTCCTCCATAAACTGAATTATGAAGTCCACCAGTTTATGCTTTAGCATCTCCTCGGTATGGAAGTTCGTAATCAAAAACGAAATATCATATCCCTACTAATATCAGCAGGTTCCCTTTATCATACCACATCTCCCAACCCACCTTCACTGGCTTTCTCCGCAAGATAAAGAACGCCTCCGCTCTCTGCGTTAAGAACCTCGTAAATTTGTGCACAAGAATATGCTCAATCTCGTCTGCCTGCTTAATCTTAATGCTTATGCGAACGCTGTTGATGCTCGGCTCGATCAGGACTCGTTCGTTTTCGTTACGCGCGACAGTCAGAGGGTTGAGTAGGACTTCGGGGGAAGTCTGCGCCTCGATTTCTGGGACATTGTGACGTTCTGAGGTTTGCGATGCGAAGTTGGAGAGGCAGAGGGCGGAGGTTAGGGAGGAGCGCACGCATTGGAGGTAGGGGCGGAGTGATTGAGACTGTTGGGAGGTTAGTAGGGTAATCTGGTCAGATTTGAGGATGTATAAGTACCATGCTGGGCGTATCTGTGGTTGTGGTGTCCGCCTTTGTACTGGAGATCGGTCGTCACTTGGTGGGGTTGTCAACAAGGTACGCGGAAGATGACAAAGCGGCATTGCGGATTCAAAGTTTCAGGCCAAGTGGGACTGAAAAATGAGTGCTGCTTTTCCAAGCCAGGCATCCCACCGCTTCGTATGGCGCTAGCTGATTGGGGCCGCCCGTCCATGTTTATTTTGTTACCTGCGTTCACATACCTTCATTACATCTCCTCCTAACCCTCCGAATAAATTTGGGAGACGAAGCATAGAGGATTTGTCTGCGTGTGGATTACTCAGTCACATTGTCTCAACTCCTCTGAGACATTTAGAACAAGGTGTCAACTTCTTATCCCCCAACCGCCAGTCTCAACCCCGCCACCATGGCATCGATACCAGGTTTGTCAGCTCTTCCCACTCTCTGGACAACTTTTAATTATCTCAGTTATCGTGAAGCATCAAGGGAAGAAGTACAATGTCGAACTGGATCCCTCGTCCGTCGGCGAAGTCTTCAAGTTCCAGCTGTATTCTTTGACGGGCGTAGAGCCAGACCGACAAAAGATTCTGGTGAAAGGTGGCCAGCTTAAGGATGACACAGATCTTTCCAAGTTGGGCGCGAAGCCTGGACAAACTTTCATGATGATGGGAACACCGGCTGAAGGTGGTGGCGAACTCAGCCGACCGAAGGATGCTATCAAGTTTGTGGAGGACATGACAGAAGCAGAAGCCGCTCAACAAGTTGGAGCTACGCCTGCAGGCCTGCAGAACCTAGGAAATACTTGCTACCTGAACTCGACTCTCCAGACCCTGCGATCCATCCCCGAACTTCAAGACCAGCTATCGACGTACACGCCAGCCCCGCCTGCTCCTGGCCCCCAAGGTAATACCCTCGGAGATCTGAGCATGTTTGGCCTCAGTGGCCTGGGAGCTTCCATGGATCTCACGGCTTCATTACGCGATCTTTACAAGCAGATGTCTCAGACCCAAGAGGGTTTCCCACCTCTCGTTTTCCTCAATGCCCTCCGAACGGCCTTTCCCCAATTCGCCGAGAAGGCAAAATCTGGCCACGGTTACGCACAGCAAGATGCGGAGGAGGCATGGTCGCAAATCGTCGCACACCTGCGCCAAAAGTTAAAGATCAAGGACTCCTCCAGCTCCTCCGAGGGAGAACCTAAGGAGGTTCCCTTCGTTGATAAATACTTGACTGGAACTTTTAAATCAACAACTGAATGTGATGAACAAGCCGCGAGGGATGCTGGCGAGGAACCCACGACGAGTGAGGATGTGTTTCTGAAGCTAGATTGCCATATCAGCGGTTCGACCAACCACTTGAGAGACGGCATATTGGCTGGTTTGTCAGAGCAGATTGAGAAGACATCCCCAACATTGGGTCGCGATGCAGTATACACGAAGAAATCACGCATCTCACGGTTGCCAAAATATCTCACAGTACACTTTGTACGATTCTTCTGGAAGCGCGAGGCCCAGAAGAAAGCCAAAATTATGCGCAAGGTCACATTCCCACACGAATTGGACGTCGTTGAGTTCTGCACGGATGAACTGAGAAAGATGTTGATCCCAGTCCGAGACAAGGTTCGTGAGGTCCGAAAGGACGAGGAAGATGTCGAGCGAGCCCGCAAGCGCCAGAAGCGTATTCACGACAAGCAGGTGGCTGACGAAGCTGCCGGAATTGTCGACTCAGTATCTGAATCGAAGAAGGCCGATGAGAAGAAAGAAGCAGCCGACAAAAAAAAGAAGGATGGCAAGGCAAGTGGAAGCGGCGGAGATACCGAGATGGAGGACGTCGTCTACAAGACTGACGCTGAGGTTGACGCTGAGCGGGCCGCTGCTATTCTAGAAGCTAAGAAGGAGCTACATGCTTTGATCAACCCCCACCTCCTGAATGATGAGGGCGCCAACAAGTCTGGTCTCTACGAGCTCCGCGGTCTCGTCACTCATCAGGGTGCCAGCGCCGACAGCGGACACTATACGTCCTATGTCAAGAAACAAGGTCCACTTGATCCAAAGACCGGCAAGAGGGGCGAGGAAGATGGCAATTGGTGGTGGTTCAACGACGACAAGGTCTCAGAGGTTGAGGCAGACAAGATCAACACGCTAAGTGGAGGTGGCGAGTCGCACTCAGCGCTCATCTTGCTTTACCGTGCTATTGCTCTGCCAACTGCTGAGGGTATTGATGAGTGATGCGGCCTCATGCAAAGCAACACATTTGATGTGTCAACATGAGTGGCACATTTAGAAATCTACGATAATAAAGTGCCGGGGCGTTTGCGTGGCGAAAAAGCGACGACGCCTTTCGAGATAGATCATACTTAGAAACACATCAACTGAATCATGACTCATATCTCTTTTCCCTCACTCGCTTTGATTCTCTCACTTTTTTGTACATTATGTCACTCGTTTTAGAAGATTGTACCAACATATCTGCAGAGGAAACTTGCCCATCTAGCTTAGCCCAACGTGCAAATTACGTGTCAAAAAAGATATGCTAATACCTTGTCATCCCAGCTATCACATCCTTTCAGTATTCAGTTCTTGGGGTAGACCCCTAGGTTTCCCATGTATTATCAAACTCCATGTCCAGATCAAAACAATTCATACCAATCTACGAATTCAAACAATTAGCGAGTGTTTTGTAGGTTTTCTTGATCATTATACTGACATCGGGAAACTTGCTATCCATCCACTCTGAAGCCGGAAAACTCGTTGCGTCAAGCGCGTATTCCTGTTGGCTAGCCGCGAGAGCCTAATTGTGAGTTGAGCATCAGTCCAACTCGTACGTCACAGCAAGGAAGGTCTTTAGGGAAGTGTTGATTGATACTTACATCAATCTGACTTATTTCGGAATCCTGATGCTGTTGACTCAGCAGAGCCGTCTGTTGTCTCCCAATGCACCGGTAATGCAAGTCTAGGAATCTCTGTGCACATGACGCTTTGGCTGTTTGCCATGTCTCTCTCCCTACATGTATCTTGGCCAGCATGGTCGCTGCGCACATGGTGAGGAAGCACCATGGCTCTCCATAGAAACAGTGCAAATACCGCTCCTCCATGAGTGGAAGACATTGTTCTAGGAGATCAATGGTAGATGTAGAGCTGGCCATGATTATGCTGCTGGAGTCTGCCTCTTGGTATTAGTATGGAGTATGGTTATGAGTGGTTTGTTCTTGTAATATGGTGAGGGGTTCAGAGGTTTGGAAAGCTAGGCACGAGGGAGAAAACCAACCTTTGGGCTGCAGTAAGGTCAAACGGGTGATGCTCAGCGAAGCCAGCAAGAGGTCCTCTCTGAGAAATGTCAACTTCTGAATTCCTAATCCCGCTAGCTTGCTGTTCATGAGAAGTATATCTCGCGATATCTGATAAGAGACGTTTTCTGAAAGCCAGTACTTGGTGTCATCTCGCTGGAGATAGGGTCTATGGATAGCTAGTATACACTGCTGGAGCTGAAATTGCAGAAATGCATAAGTGAGGATGCGCAATCTTGGGGAGTTCGTATCTTCGACTTCTTCGCCGCTGTCCCAAGGTGGGAGGGAATGTATCTCTTGCGTCAGAGCATAAGTATATTGCAAGACATGTTCATAGGTAAGCGCTAGTGATAACCCGGGACTAAACAGGCGCCGAGAAATCTCAAGACGTAGTTTCAAGCTTCGTGCGCTATGGAATTGGTATGATGCAGAGGTGTAGTGGTTTGAAGGCTTTGAAAGAGGAAGTTCGTTCGATGCTTCGTCAAACTCATCATCGATATTCGAGGGAGCAGATACATTTGAGTCGACGTTATGAAGGAGGGTAGGAAGCCCAAACTCAAAGGCGTTCTGGAGATCTAGTTCTCGAAGGACGGCCCAGATCCGTCGTTTCATCTCTCTCATGTATGGGGTGTCCAGAGTTGTAGATGGATCACGATGTAATCCATCTATGATGGCGTTCTGCACCAAAGAGCCAGTCTCTTTCCACCAGCTTTTCTTCCTGATCATGTTCATTCTTTTTGCAAGATACGTTAAGCAGGAGATTTGGTAGTGCACGAGCTTGCGATTCTTTGAGCTCTGCTGTCTCAGCCACTCGTCACATGCCGATATCCACTGTGCGGGCATGTTTCCATATGTAGACAGAGTAGGCTTTTCACTCAAGCTGACAGATTCACAGGCCGATATAGATAACATTGATAAGACAAGAGCTGTCATGGCAGGGTAGCGAGGCCGGTTTGGCAACCAAAAATTGGCATATTTTCTCTTGAATGTTGGGACATGGATGACACGATGGAGTTGCTCGAAGTGATTGAAATAGAACGACACCAAGAAGTCCGCGTCGTCCTTACACGGAAGTAGTCCTTCCAGTATGCTTTTATTTTGAATGTGAGAATTCGTTTTGTACTCATTTCTGACTGGTTTCTCCTTTTTGAGGTGGATCCCAAGAGGTTTGAGGTACTCGTCAGAATTGTCTTTGATGAATGGGAAGAGTTGTGGAATCTATCGCAACAAATGAGCAAGGTTGACCAGTGAAGCACAGTGCACGAGTCTCACTTCTTGAAAGAATTGCAATAGAGCATGCTGACCATAGTACCCATGCGGAGATCTCTCCCTCGGATCCGAGAGCTCGGACTTAGTAACATCCTTAGGACCTTGGTCGTCTTTGGAAATTTCATTAAGGAACAGTGGTTGACATGGCTCAGCGCAACCAGTGACTTGCGAAACGTCTGCTCCATTCTCAACTTCGTACGCTGGATGAGCTTCTGAGAATAATCCTTTCAATTGAACGACTTGGGCTTGGAGATCTCGAATCTGTTCGCTGTTACGTCGAGCTTGCTGTTGGGCGGATTCGTCGTTTGACACAGGTAGCGGCCTTGTCTTCGCCTCGAATGAGCATTGCTCTGGCGACCCCGATCTTACACATCGTTGGCATGGCAGTTTTCGGTCGCACGACAACTACATGCGCAAGATTAGCAAGTACAGCTTCATTGCCCAAAGCGAGCGACAGGATAGGCTGTAACCTTCTTCTGTCTGCACTCCCCACACTACGAATATAAGTCAGCTTTACTTCTTTTAGAGAAACAAATGCGGAGCAATGATAAAGGCCCCATAAGAAATATTTGGAGCATATGCTTAACATATACTTCAGAAACATGGCTCCAGACTTCCTGAAAGATGCTAAAAGATGACGTTATTGAGATTCCCTATAACTTACACTTAGTTGCCGACGCTTCTTTCGATTCCGTCTTTCACTGATCCCGCCGGTTGAATTTGGAACAATGGAATTTTCAGTTCCAGCCATATTGGCATATTCAACCCAGATGGATCTATAACTGATAAATTTCGAGGGCCGCTCTAATCTTTCTGCGTTATGGAAAGGGAAACAACAGCAACACTGGCAGAACCGTCAAAGCATTCGCCCAAGTCAATTGTTGAAGCGGATGAGGTTGGTCGCAGACTGGAAATTGGGAACAGTATATATTCCTGGACTTAGCGGGTTTAATTTGTTCATCTCCGAAACTAGCTTGAAGGACTCCCTCTTTGATACTACAATGAGATAGATGTCTAGAGTGCAAGTATAAAGAAGCAATCCTATGCAGTCGTCAACAAATACCCACTTGGCTCGACAGCATGACTACCAATGCATTCTTCGAAACCTGAGCAAAGATCACATGCTATAAATGGCCATGAAGCTGGCTCGGAGAAGAGATTCCTATATCAATTGAAGGCTTTATGACATAGAAAGATAATAAGAGAAGAAATGTCAAGATTAGAAAGTTCACATCATTTGAAGGCCTTGCAAGAGCGAACGAAAAAGGAAGTTTTGGACATGCATAACTAGGCTGCTGGATATTGAGGCTTGATATCTCCTCTTAGAGGTATGGGAATAGCATTCTTTCGTTTCTAAAGAAGCAGAAATATCATTTGACTACTCTCTAACTATCCTCGAGTGCAAAAATTGAAGCTGGTGATAAATGTGGATGTTTTAGAGACAAGTTAAAGTTATCTGATGCGGATGTGGAGCAAAACAACCCCGCTACTATAATGATGGCGGGGCATTCCAACGTCACTCCAAGCTTTGGTTGGCTTTCTTCAATAACATCGCTCCCTCTGAATGTCACCAAAATGCCCTCCCCGGACGAGATATTCGAGATTTGGCATGGCCTCATTGCCAATGATTTCTCAGAAACAATATGCCAGACGTTCGACCTTCCCAACGAAGACAATTATGTCTACCGCGCGGAATCTTTTGCGATGACCATGGCGCAAATCAAGGAGCTAATAGATTCAGAAACGTTAAAATATAAATATCAAGCACATGGACAGCAAATAGAGGTATGCCTTGCTTCTTAATTTGCAGATGGCTGTTGATTGACAAAGGTTTCATCCGCAGATATCACAGCATATACCTCGATATTCTCCCCCACCACGGATACGTACAAAGCCCTGACTTCCTTCTCTTCGAACGCGAAAAAATCTTCTCCTAGAGAGACAGTCTCTAAATACCTAGAATCGAGACGGATATGTCCCTTCAAAATCCCTAAAGCAAAGGGTCATCTCAACCCGTACTTAGATCTCTGGGCACATTCCTGTCAATTGACGTCTTTTCTTGGACCTCTGCCGGATTCTTCATATGGTAGTCCTGCCAATGCGAAAAGAACACACCCGATCCTTCCAGTGTTTTACCACCATTTTGGCTGCGTTGTTCCAACCTATGATGCGTTGCATATTCTATCCCTGCTTACGGCAGAGGCTAGCGGAGGTGTCATTGACATGGCAAGCGGCAATGGATATTGGACATACATGCTGCGGAGGATGAAGCTTGATGTGGTAGCTGTCGACAATATGGACAGCGAGTACCGTACCTTGTGGATACCTGATACTGTGAAAAGTGATGGGGTTGAGTATTTAAAGAAGAATTCTGGGGGGAAGGGCAAGATCTTGCTGATGGTATATATGGTGACAGCGGGGACTTTTACCAAAAGGGTTGTGCAAGTCTACCGTGGAAACATCATTGTGGTAGTTGGAACGCAGAACGCGAACAGATACACGGGATTCAGCGATTGCACGGCTGAGGATTGGTTTGAAAAAGAGATGCCTGGCTGGGAAATGACTTGCAGGATTGCCATGCCAAGCTTCGCAGGCAAAGATGAAGGGTTGACTGTTTGGAAGAGGAAATGAGGGCATGTGAGAGGACAGTCAGTAGCCAGCGAATGTTATGTATTTTAATTCGATATCGACAAACTCGTGGCAATGGCGTAAGGGGTCTGTTGATGGAATGGGTTTTCCATTCAGATATTACCTAATGTAAAGTAAGTTCTTCGTCTGTGTCTTGAAATCTAATTTTGTTATCGCGTTATCCTCCACAGACATTCCGCATTTGGATGGCTTGATTCTTTGTATTGTTGAAGATATACTAGAATAGTAATGAATATATCCGTGAATAATAGAGAATATATGTATAGAAGCTCCTTTCAGACTAGTATTCAAGCTTTAAGTCGATCATATTATGACCTACCTATTCCAACAACTCTCTTTCGTAAAGGTGGATCACGTGCTTGTACTCCTGACAGGGGGCAAGCGGAGTGCTCTCGGTAAAATCTCAATGACCGACTATTAGGCTCCAGGACAACCGACTCGTCTTGCACATCTCCATCGTGAAGTGGACGCAACAGACCCTGTAAAACTTTGAATCCTGTCACTTGCGTTTCATGGCAGACGATTTAGTTTCTGAGCTTTCGGGCTTACATGTAGTCTCGCAGCAAGAACTTCCGAGTACAGAAAAGCCAGGCACTGATGAGCTGCCGCCTCCTGATCTGAGCCCAATAGTACTTCCGGATTCCCGCGATGAACACAACATATGGAAGGCAGACTACAAGCAAAAGAAGGGTATCCCCTGCCCTTGTGGTGATGAAGCGCACAGGAACCTAGAAAAATGGTACGCAGACTATTTAGAATCCTCAGCTGAGGAAAAGTTGCTTCTGGAGGACAAATTCAACAAAGCCGCCCTTGAGGAGAAGATCCAAGAAGTATCTTCTCAGGTCCCTGTCTCCAATGGCTATTGCCCGAGTTGTCAAAAGTTGCTTGACGAATGGCCAGAAATCATCAAAAAGGTGCCGGAATATGATCCCACGGAGCTTGAAGGGCCTTACCAGCAACCACATTACAAAAACACACTTGAGTTTGAAGCTGGTCACCGGAATGGATGCCAGTTATGTACGCTGTTTGTACAATGTTCCATTAACAGGGGCTACCCGCTTGAAAATTGGCATAAGAAGGAAAACCGTTTGAATTGCCTTGGTAAATCGACGCTCATTTTGGTTTCAGTACGAAGTGAGGAGGGATATCTCAACTTGACGTTGACATGGCCGGGATTGGATAACTATTGCTGGCTTCCGGCAGATCCATTGTATTGTGTTCAAAACTATGATCAGAGTATGCTTCTAGCATTCCGGTGGAAATTTTGCAAAATGAAGCTTACAAGTGGCAGAACTATTTACTTTGAGGAAAGAATCTACTCATCTTGCAGCGCGGGAGGGCCTACCGCAACTTGAGCTAGCCAAAAAATGGCTCGATGCATGTCTGGAGACGCACGAGTCTTGCAAGTCGACCGAAGACCGCCAACTCCCCACCCGGCTCATCGACGTAGGCTCCACACCCATCCGTCTCATCCAAAGCTTCGATTTGACCACGAAACCTCGCTATGCAACCCTCAGCCACTGCTGGGGAACTCAGACTTTCTACAAGCTCCAGCAAGACAAACTAGAAGATTTCATGAGCGCGATCCCAGAAGAAAATATCACAAAGACCTTCCAGGACGCCATATACATCACGCGTTCTCTTGGTCTCCGGTATCTTTGGATCGACTCTCTCTGTATCATCCAACTTTCTGACATGGACTGGCGCAGTGAGTCAGCACTTATGAGCTCCATTTATGGTGGCTCAACCATCACCATCGCTGCCGCTGGGGCTACAGATGGCACCAAGGGGTGTTTCCTCAAACCTCCAGGCTTCATTGGTAAAGTTCATATTAAACTATCTACAGGCGAGGTGTGGGATATTGCCCCCAGTGGATTCCACACGTCAGTTGTCAAATCTCACTTAGCAGGCCGCGCATGGGCTCTCCAAGAACGACTCCTCTCGCCACGAACGCTCCATTTTAGCAAAACAGAACTCTTCTGGGAATGTCGTCACTGCGATGCTTCCGAGTCTTTCCCCGAGCGTCTCCCTAAATTCGAACACCAGCACATATTTCACCGGGACCGGAAACCCATTTCTGAAATTTGGCATACCATTGTAACATTGTACACAGGCGCACAACTGACATTTGCAAAAGACAAGATGGTTGCTATTTCAGGAATTGCACAGAAGGCGTTTGAGGAGAATGGAGATCAATATTTAGCGGGTTTGTGGAGAAAGGATATCGAGTTGCAGCTGCTGTGGTGTCAGCAATCCCCTGGGAGGAGGTTGCTTTCTGGAACTGAGTATCGTGCTCCAAGCTGGAGTTGGGCGAGTGTAGATGAGAAGGGATTTGTCCATTATTCTCCAAAGTCTGAAGGAACTAAGTATGTGTATTACGCGCATGTCCTCGATGCTAACGTTGTGCCTGCTGGAAAAGAAGAATTCGGAGAGCTT
Source organism: Lachnellula hyalina (assembly GCF_007821495.1). Classification (NCBI taxonomy): domain Eukaryota; kingdom Fungi; phylum Ascomycota; class Leotiomycetes; order Helotiales; family Lachnaceae; genus Lachnellula; species Lachnellula hyalina. The sequence continues at coordinate 67,544 of NW_022157171.1, forward strand.
GTGGGAGGTGAGTTACGAATGAGTTACTCGGCTATGCTAGCAGGGGAATTGAACAAAATCCAAGGGGGGGATTGGGATGGTATAGATCTCAGCTACTACGAAGTTGAGATTAGCTCTTCTGAAGACAAGAAGGAAAGATTTCGAGTATATCCTGACTCCGATGAACTCGACGGGCGAGATATCTATCTACTTCCTGTGCTTGAGACATTGGGAACAGGCAAATACAACAAGCGGAACCTTAAGGGATTGATTGTTCTCCCGACGGGTGGCAAGAAAGGAGAATACTCCCGAGCTGGCTTTTTCGATATGTCGGCATTTGATGCGGGTCACCGAAAGACTCAAGACCGGTTTCTGGGATTGCTTGAGGCGTCTGGAAAAGCGACTGGAGAAGCGCAATGTGCTAACATTCTTCAAGAACCAGAGTTTGTGGAGGAGCGATATGTTATGACAATTATCTAGTTGTTGACTAGAATTTAATATTCTGGGGGAGATTGCGACCTCAAAAGGATATCGAAGGTCTATTTCCTTCGTTCTTTTTAGTTCCAACCAACAAATTTTGGCGCAGACCCCGCACTCAATGAGAAAGCGGGGTGAAGACCTCCAGCACCACTCGAGCGGGAGGCTAAGGGTTCAAGAGCGGTAAATAGACTACCTACTGTATGCTTTCACTCCACCTAGAAAATGTCCGAAGCATATGCAAACTTTTGAATAGTAGGGAGTTTCTCCAAGGCTTGCGCGTAGGGCGTGATTAGAGAGCACCCAGAGAGCAAAATGATCTGCTTCGATCTCACTATAAACCCAATCACGAGAAAAGTCTCATGAGTCCTTATGGAAGTTTACTAGCTAGTTGTTCAACCCAAATCCAGATTTTCACTTTCACAAAATCTGTTTTTATTCGGAAACGTTAGCGAGGCTGCTTTATCGGTAATACCAGTAGTCGTTTCTACTATTCAATTAGAAAACATCTTTCGATCCCTATATTCAGAGATTGTTTATAACAACAAATGTTATTAAGAAATAAGTCATACTGCCGCAAGTGACAACAGCTGATTGGCTCAAGTGTTTTGTACGCTAACCTCGTCTCGTATAGGTATTGGATTAGAGGCTCTACGGAGGTAATCTACCAATCGGAGGGTCCCTTGGAGTCGGGCTAACTCGGAAATCCGTCAGCTAAACCAAACCACCACATTTGATTTACATCTTTCTGCACATGTAGACCCCAGATACTGACCTCTTCGTGCTTCTCCATCGACGCTACAAAACGTATTTTTAGAATACTAATGATGTAATGTTCTCTTTGTTTCTCCCGCTCCTGCTCCGTCTCCTGCTCTGTCTCCTACTTCGTACTGGCACCATACAGTAAGTAGAGAAATGCCATGGCATTTTATCCTGATGACGACAGAAGTTTAATGGCATTCAAGGGACTCGGACATCCAAACACACCGACCGTCCGTTCGGAATAGATCAAGGTCATGGCAACATAAGGGAGTGACTTCCTCATATCCCTCTCTTCTCTAACCACCATCAAGCGATTCATTTTCTCTTCTACATCCCCATTTTAACCATGGCTCTAACAAACAAAGCTGCCGTTCTGATCACCAAAGCTTCACCCTTGGTGGTCCAATCTGTGAAGTACACCACAGCCGGTGAGAATGAGATGGTTGTGAAGAATGGGGCCGTGGCTGTCAAGTAAGTCCGATTGAGTATTTTATTCAACCCCGACTCTGGCGTGTCTTGTCAATCGAGAGATGTGTTTTCAGTGCGTTCAGTTCCGAATCCTTGAGAATGTCTTGTGCCTTTTGAACCACCGATATACCCATCTATTGCTCTGAAACTCACCTAAATCATAATACTAATTCTCATTCTTCAGTCCTTACGACTGGATCATCCAGGAAGCACAGAACTTTGTCGTCCCATGGGTCAAGCTACCTTTCATCCTAGGTACCGACGTAGCAGGAGAGATCGTCGAGGTTGGAAAAGGTGTCACGCGCTTCAAAGTGGGAGACCGTGTCGTCGCTCATGCAACTGGTCTGAACAAGCCAATTAATCTCATCTCCCAGGGTGGTTTCCAGGAATATACGGTACTGCGCGACGATATGACTTCTCCTATCCCCGGATTTATATCATACGAGGCAGCATGCGTGATGCCACTAGGCTTATCAACCGCTGCATGCGCTCTTTTTCAAAAAGACTACCTCGCACTTCCTTTTCCAACTACTTTACCAACCCTCTCAGGAAAAACCCTGTTGATTTGGGGTGGCGCTACCAGCGTGGGATGCAATGCGATTCAGCTTGCAAGGGCTGCAGGATGCGAAGTCATTACAACGGCGTCCCCCAAGAACAATGCCTACCTCAAGCAACTGGGAGCAGCCGAAGTGTTTGACTACCGCAGTCCCACCGTCGTCCGCGATATCATCGCAGCATTCAAGAACCGGCAAGCAGCAGGCGCTATAAGCATTGGCACCGGCTCAATAAAAGCATGCATAGAGGTCCTCGGTGCATGTCAAGGAACCAAATTCGTCGCGCAGTGCAGTCTAGACTTCCCCCCTTTTCCGAAAGGTGTGTTCGGGTTTCCACCTTTTCTTTTCGGCGTTGCAACCGAGGTGATCTCGGGGACGGTCAGGTCAAGAATGAAGGGTGTCAGTACCAAGTTTGTTAATGGGGGCGACTTGGTGGGAAAGGAGGTTGGGAAGGCCATTTATGAGGACTTTTTGCCCAAAGCGCTCGATGCAAGGACGTTCGTGCCGGCACCGGATCCTCATGTCGTAGGAAAAGGTCTTGAGTGGGTGCAGGAGGCTATGGACATAAACAAGAAAGGTGTTTCTGCGAAGAAGATAGTGGTAACTTTGTAAAAGTGGGCAATTCATCCATCTCTATGCAAGCAATGCTAGATGGCCTCAAGACGAAGACTGGAAAGGAGAGTGTGGTTCTCGATGTATTAGACGAGAAAGTGCTTTTAGGCACGATAATAATTGACCTTCTAACCTAGTCCGGTTTGTCAGTCATTGCATACATGATCTGCACCATCGTGTTCTCCCTGAGTACCATCTTCAAACAAGGAGAGATAAATATGGCAATCAGCTGCTGACTGAGTTAAGACAGATTGCTTCTATTACATTCCCAAGAAGCCGAACTGATTTTCTCCTTTCTTCCCTTAATGTAGACGCGATGGAATATCCCGAGTGAGATGTTCAAGAAGCCAAGCACATCACGGTTGTTCAAGGGAGGATATCGCCTGCTGGAGCTATTCTGTAGATGTCAAATTAATCTTCTTGTCATAAAACTAGTCTCCGAATGCCCCTTCCGATGATTTGATTTTGACTTCACTCGAGAAAAGTCTCGGGCGACAGATTGTTGGATTCAGCTACTGGAATAAGCATGACTGACTATAAAACTGGTTTTTAGGTCTTTAGTTATATCTTCTTCTTGAAATATATATCACAGTTATGACTTGACTTCTTTATACTAGCTTTAAGAGCTATCCATCGTATACTCCAGTCGTATCATTCTAACACAGATTTCTGGCAGGATTAGACTTGTGACAATAGATTCAACAGCCTCCGGCGGCAGACTACGAGTACTAAGGTTTGAATGTGAAGTCGTTGTTTTCATGTCGAGGTTGAGCCCTATGGAGAGAAGGTTTTATTGAAAATTGGTAAGGAGAGAGGAAGCAAAGGATGCTGGTGGGTGGGGTGGGAACTCTGCACTGCTGTGGAGCCAAGACGCTATATGGGTGGACGTGGACTTACAGGGGAATGCTCGCTAAACAGCCTGGACGATACGATACCTAAAATTACTCGTAAGTTTCTGAAGCCTTTGCCGAAACCCAACAACACCTGGCTTTTACCATATCACCAAATCAGCTGCTTACTGCCCCATGTACGATTAATATGTCTCTGAGAGAACACATCTTTGGCAGCTAAATCCTTTAGCTTGTCTACATTATATACCATCTTTCAAGCAGAAGTAAATGGTCACGATGCAGTCAACATCTGAGCCAACGCCGATATCGATAGCTCTGCCTTGATCCGGTCGCAGCAGGACCTTTGCCCTTATGAAAGGCCACGATGCTGAAGCCCGAGACTATGGGCCAAGAGAAGATGACACTACCTCACGTGGTGTCGTGGATGAAGAAGCCCAACCCCTGAATCTAGAAGGGTTCGAGATTGACGAGACGAATTCGGGATCAGCTCAGCAGCACAATGCTTCAATTCGTACTAAAAGGTTTATTTGGCAAAATGTTATTCGTTGGATCCAAGGACCACAGAAACCACAAATACAGGTTGTCAGTCCGTGGATGCCGAGGATCCAGCAATACCCTGTCCAATGGCTCGATCAGACCTTTCCGTCTCAGCGGAGCAAAACGGCTCTATTGCTATCATTATGCATTTGCTGGCTAGGGGTTTTTGGATCACTCCTCACTATCAGTACCTCTACCGGAAAGATACAAGGATCTAACGAGACCATCCAATACCTTCATTGTACAGATACTTTTTGGCATGCCAAGAATGGGTGCGGACTTGATGGAAATGAATGCCAGCCGTTCAATGGCAGTTCCTTTGCTTTCCGGTGCCCTGCAAATTGTGCGGGCGTTCAACTTTTGAATCCTCGTACCATAGGAGACCAAGAGATTAATTATCGGGCCCTAGTAGTAGGAGGCCCAGTCTACCGCGGAGACTCGTTCATTTGTGGTGCTGCAATCCATGCTGGCGTTGTCGGTGACTTCGACGGTGGTTGTGGAGTTGTCTCTAAAATTGGAAAGCATGATGGCTTTCTCAGCACAACGCAGAATGGGATATCTAGTGTTGGATTCGATTCGTATTTCCCAGTATCCTTCACGTTCTCAACAGACAAGGTTTCATGCAGAGTAAAGGACTTGCGATGGATTATCCTAGCTGTCTCCATTGTCTTCACCACCGTTATATCCGTTTTCACAGCTTTACCAATGATTCACTTTGCCACTCTGTTCATCATCATCTTCGCCCACGTCAGTCTCGTCTCGGATCCATCCGGAATATCATATCACTCACAGTCTGTACTTGCCGATCTGTTTTCGAATTTCGTTGGGAGATTCCTACCGGCTGCATTCTGCGCCGTAGTCATTTACATGATTTGCGTCAAGCGTACTCTTTTAGACTTGACAGCACCTGTCGAGAAAACGATTCTATGGCTAGGAGGCTGCTGGTTTGGAGCGCTCTCAAACTACACATTTGAATGGATACCTATCTCACGTCTCACGTCACATGATCTAGAACAGCAACCTGGAGCCAAACTCGCATTAGCAATCATTATCCTCATCATTGTGCTCATTATAGCTCAACAGATCTACTACTTCCGTCTCGAAGGGCGTCTGCCTCGATATCTGGCCCTCTATGGGATATTTATCGCTGCTATTCTGGTTAGTTTAGCGCTTCCAGGCCTAAACTTACGCATTCATCATTATATTTTAGCTCTGCTCTTACTGCCGGGCACGAGTATGCAGACTCGTCCCTCATTGCTCTACCAAGGACTGCTTGTTGGACTATTCATTAATGGAATTGCCCGCTGGGGATTCGACCCTGTTCTCCAAACGGCTGGTGCACTCCGAGGTGATGGGGCCTTCGGTTCACTCCTGCCCAATATAACGGCTCCTCTGATTTCACTGGATGCACCAACGTCCAACATCACATTTGACTTGGCTTCGCCGCCAATACCTAATCCATACGATGGGATCAGCGTTCTCGTTAACGACGTCGAGCGGCACAGAAGCTATTTCGGTGAGAGCACGAGTACAGGTGATACTTTCACATGGGAAAGGACGGCGCTTGGGATGCTTGAGTATTTTAGATTTGGTTATTTGAAGGAAGATAATGGCTTGGATTATACTAATGCTGGGATTTGGAATGCGAATGGGACTTGGACGCAGATGGCGCCCAAAAAAGAATCAAGATGACCGACGCTTCACCCCTTCGCGGTGGATAGAAGCGACACTACCTTTTCAAGTGTCGGGCGGAGTCAGAGTGAGATTTTGAAGTCTTTTATGTGCTTCTACGGAAGCTGTTATATATAGATTTACTATGTGGCAGTTGAGGCCGCCGCTCATTGAATAGGCGGCATAGAATTTCCGGATGGAGCAAGACAAGCTCCGGGAGATGCCAGCCTAGCCCTGAAATTCCATACTAATCCATGTCAAAGGAGTTCTTGAATATTATTCGATCCATCTACGATTCTAAAATGAGTATATGAACATTTTACCCACAATTTGCGTATAATTTCTCTTGTATTTCCAATCGAACTTGCGGTGAGCAATGGTTGAGATAAATTTAAGTTGAAAACTTCCCCACATTTTATCGCTTAAATTTGCAAAGGTCTTGGCGTCAAACTGCACACACAGAATTCGACCTTGACGGGCCACACGACGTCCACCGCAACAGGAGCCTCTCAACACTACAATCACACCCGTATGTACATCAATCCCCATTGGAGCTCTCCTACATACTTGCGAAAGCTGCGCCGAGGATTAATTGCTGATAGCTGGTGCCGCAGAACCGTCTCCTCACTCGCACAATACCTCCTCCTACAAAGGTCTCCAACCGCAATCATGGATCTCGAGAAGCTTAAGAAGATGCAGGCGTCAAGGCCAGGTGGTCAACTTGGTGAGTAGATTCATTTCCACGGCTTTCAAGCTCTTTGGGAGCTCCGTGGCTGGGATGGACTTGGATTTACCAATCAGCGGTCGAGTAGGGCTACAGCTAACATTCTCACTCTAGGGTACGTTACAATTCTCTCTTGCCGATCTCGAATGCGAATACCACAGCGATATATCGGTGGAGGACACGGGGAGTTGATTGCAGGATGCTGACAGATTGTGAATAGTGGAAAGGGCACACCGCGAAGAAAGGTCAAGAAGGTGCACAAGAGCGCAGGAATGGACGACAAGAAGCTACAGACATCCCTGAAGAAACTTAATGTGCAACCCATCCAAGCCATCGAAGAAGTCAACATGTTCAAGCAGGACGGCAACGTCATCCACTTTGCTGCTCCCAAAGGTACATTCATCTCCCTCCCACCCAAAAACATACATCCGCAGGCACACAGCAGCTGATCCTTACAACCTACAGTCCACGCCGCAGTCCCATCCAACACCTTCGCCATCTACGGCAACGGCGAAGACAAAGAGCTCACGGAACTCGTCCCAGGCATCCTCAACCAGCTAGGCCCAGACTCCCTGGCCTCGCTCCGCAAGCTGGCCGAGAGCTACCAGTCCATGCAGAAGGAGGCAGGCGACAAGAAGGAAGGAGACGATGATGACGACGACATCCCAGATCTAGTTGCGGGGGAGAACTTCGAGGACAAGGTTGAATAAAAAGCTTGATTTTAAAATCTGTTCTGGGATGGAAGGGAAGGAAGTTCCTTTTCATTTGATTGGCCTACATGAATACGGCCAGTTTTTCGGTAGTCTAGGGTTGCTTGCTTGTACAAAATCATACAGCGCCTTTCAGTCCTCCCATTACTTGCTTGTGCATTCGTGGAGGCGTATTGGGTGATATATGAATGGTTCGGGGTCTTGGATCTAGACAGATTCAGATAGGTAAACGATCTTCTACTCCGTACCTAGTTCTTCACTTTTTCACTTTTCCTGAATCGACCAATTGTCACATGCTCAAGATCGTCTCAGTCACGTGCACGTGATTCGCTGGGGATTCAAGAAGTACCTAGGCCGGCTTTACATGCTCATCTATTTTCAGCATGATTATGTTTTTCTCGAATTTTGCTTGTGTGTTTCAGGTTATATTTGAGCTTGTGTCTTTGCCCACTGTTTCCATCGAGAAATTGATCTTCAGAGTCTCACCGGTGCACAGTTTGTCTCAGACATCTTCTGCTGACTAAAGGGGAACAGTTCCAAAGGTCTTCCTGCTCCTATACATCCACCAAAATGTAACAGCTGTAGGTGTATTTCGCGATGCCTTCTCATCCCTCAAACCCATATACACTACTGCACTGCACCGTATCTCGTTCCAATCCCACCCACCTATAGCATCACAACAACAATTTACATTCATGGATGTCTTGTATGAAACCGCCACTAGAAATTCATCGTACGTACCCTCTAGCTTTTCCTATTGCGAATTTTATTACGATAGTGTCGAAAGGCCCATTTTATGCGGTTTTCCCCCTTGGGCCCTTGCAATCTCTTCATTTCGACGAATAGCTATGGGTCTGGCAGCATGCATTTTTCAAGCGGCGTATGGGGAGCAGGGTATTGGTATCTGGTAGTCGGACTTTTAAGGGCTGGCGACTGGCAACGGGCATTCGATCGACATCTACGGAAATGAACGAGAAGTCATAGAAAGAGAACTGGTATTGACAGCGAGGGAGATAGATTGGACATAGTTCGAGGGTGTCTAGAAAAAGTCGCGTGGGTATTGGCATAAGAGTAGAAAGGAGCGCTCGTTCTGTTCAAGTCAGCCAGGTGCGCTCGTTCGGCGATCCAACAGGCCACCAAATGCACCGAGAGAACCGTTCATTCTACACTGCAACTAGAAGATTCGATTCAAGCCAAGTTTGCGGATGTAGGGGAGAGTTTTGTGAGGGATGTTCGATCCGGATGGGAGTAGGAACTGTTTGTGGAGTATGAGCGGGATTTGGATGGGATGGTGGATGTGATGGGGATTCTGGCAGAAGAACTCGAACTCCAATTTCGCATAATCATAGCTGCCAAAAATCACCAAAGCCGAACTGACTGATTTCAGAATCATGATGGGCGCTGGTGCTGTGAATCTCGGAGCTGAAGTTGTGCGGCGGCGCGGCGCTTGAAGTTGTTCATGCATATTAATAGAGGGAAGTCACGACACAGCGATGCAGCGAATTCAAAGCCTTGTTCAAGATGAACCACATGGAAAAGAAGCCCATTAAAATAAGTAAAGGTTCATGTTATTCTGAAGCTGCCACAAAGCCATCGCTATGAATTCTGCGGGAAGTGTTAGATATTGAAAAAGGGGGGTCGGGTGTTCACGGATGAATATCGCAAGAACTTAAGGTTCAACAGCGAGGAACTTCTGAGATGGGAACATTGGACGTGATTAATTCTAATATCGTTTCTAAGTGGGATGTCCGTCGAAATCGTATATATCCTCGATCCCATGCCAGGCCTACCTAAGGTACCAAATGATCTACCTCTTCGTTCCTTCCATCAGCTCATCGTTGCGGAGCGGACACAGCGACGAACACGAAGCCGCGCCAGTCACCAGTCGTGATGGCGTAACACGCTTGCTGACACGCCGGCAAATTTACGCTTCCACCAGCTTCCAACCTTCAGATCCCTAAGACACATACAGCATTCTGTTGCACTTCGTGATTTTTATATTTGATACTACGGCCTAAAAGAGTAACCTAAACTACCTATACGGGTTAGTATCACTCACCGTTAGCATAGAGCCTCAAAACCCAAGATCCCACGTCAAAGAATTTCAAAAAGTGGATTCCTTGGAACTTTCGCATAATGATACTCTGGGCCGCCATCTGTCGTTAGGAACCATACTTCAAACTGCACTTAATGCCCAGCTAGGACTTCTGATGCACGCTAGACTTTTCTCACCATTTAAAGTTTCTCGCGACGGCGGGAAAGAGCACCTAGTAGAAGAGCACTCGTCCCTGGGCCTTTATAAAGTCACTATATCCCCTTCGAGAGATTTCGGGTGGGCACTCCTCATTCTTGCTGCAAATCGCAGGTTCACTAGTTTTACAAGCCTTTTGTTAGGACATTTATATATGGTTTTCTCTCTCTTATAGAATAAGTGGACATATTGTAAACATAGACGCAATTGGAACTGATAGAACGTCACTGTATAAGGAAAACAGTATTTAAGGGGAAATCGAGGGTACATAATTGCACCTCACTTCCACATACGAATATAGCATAGACGGCCCTATTGTTGCAAAAGAGTAATAATTGTTTATTAAAAAGCGTGGTATCTTCCCTAGCGCTGGTATGATCATGAAACATAAATTCATGGTCAAGATACCTATTTTGAGATATGACTACGTGGCAGAACGAAAGCAAAAACGTCGAATTCAGATTTAATTTTAGCGTTTGCATGCAATTTGGGCCCCAAAAGTGTTCACCGAGTCAGTGTTTAACCAACCACAGAGTATCTACAAAATGGTCAAAATCCAAGCTTAATTAGCTCGACCCAATTATAACTAAGTAGGCTTGGGTTAGGTTGGGTAGCCTGTTTTTTTAATTTTGGTTGGGTTAGATAAATTGCTCTACCTAACTCGACCTTTCCCATTTCATACGCTGTACAACCAGGACTAAGTTCCAACAAAAGGTATGGAACCTAAGGTTTCCTTTGAAAATAGCCTTCACGCCGCACCCTCTAGACAGTTGTAGCTGAGGAGAATATGAAGATATATTATCGCAAGACAACGACGACGACGCTCTCCTCGAAGGAGAAATATAAAGATGTGTTATTGCAAGACATTAGGATAGTAGAAATATACAAACAAATATAATCATACAGGTCTAGTGAGACGTTATAACTACAAATATACAAAAATAGGCATAGAAATGCACCAGCCTTTAGCTTCCATAGTCAGTCCAGTTCACACACACACTGTAATTATTAGTTAGGATAGCTCTATTGACAACCAGACTAGAGAAAAATTGCAAATTGGACTGGACTATGAGCAGTGTTTATGAAGAATGCTCATTGATCACAATTTCAATTTTCCTTTTCTTCTTGCACCTTTCTTACATACTTTCAAAAGCAAGTATAACTTCAACTTTTGATATAATTCAACAACACTTCAGAGCTTACTTTATTCAGAAACCCTCAAACGTCTTACAAGAACTCACTACTCAAGATGTCTTCAGGAAACCACCTCACCAATTCCCCATCAGGCCCACGCAACCGCAACGACCGCACCCCCAAATCTTCCGACCAAAAGGAAGAGATTGTTCTACCGGAACAGACAAAGGAGTACCATGCTGACCCTAGCCAAAGAAGGATCCTCCAACCCACGTACTGTACGACACGTCTCGAGTTCCAGGGCCACACGAAAGAAGGCAGGCCTATCTACCGCTTCATGTCAACAAGTGATCAACTTTTACCAGTAATTGATACTACTCCGCATCGCTACCATCCAAATGGGCAACGCCTGCCTGGTTTCAAGGTCCAGGAAGCTGCCAGACCGGTTGTCCCCTTGAGCCCCACCGCCATGGTCTTCACCATGCCCAGTCCGCAACCAACGGTCAACATCGAGAACGCCTTGTCTCCCGTTATCACAGCAACAACTTTGCCAATCGTCGGCCATCCAGAGGAGACTTTCAGTGCTCACGTCTCTCCTTGTCGTGAAACCACCGTCACGGTGCCTGATAATGATGAGGGATGGGAGACCGTGTCTACAAACTCCAGAGCCAACGGAGCCAACGGAGCCAGCGAATCGAATCCCGAAGACGCAGGCTGCAACGACGGCATCGAGGAAAGGATGCAGCAAACAATGCAGAAGTGGGAAGACGATCTCGATGCACAATGGGCGGGTCGATTAGACATGGGAAAATTCAGCCCTTCCAACTGGAGTGGCCAAGAACTTACAGGAGAGGTGTTTGGCAGGGCGACGTGGGTCTACAAACGAATTGTTCCCGCAGTATCAATGTTTTCTTCGCCTCCAGAGATCACCAACCCGAACTTCGCCCTGTATTACAATCCTGGTGATTGATATCCGCTACTAACTCGTGCTACGGCAATTGCAGGGGAATAGGTTGAAGGGTTGGGAGAGAGGAAGCGTCGGTGGGAGGGATGGGAAGGCAGGATTTCACGCATGAGCATAGGATATGAGGAAGGTGGGACTGTATAGCATGATAGAATGTGAGGAAGACGGAACTGTATGGCATAATAGAGTATAAGGTGGATGAAATTTTGTATTGCTTGCTTATTGCACTGTTCGGACCAATAACAACAAAAAAAGGAGGGGAAATTACACTGTTGCTTACTCAAAATAAATTGAACTACTATCAAGACTGCAGCATGTGGCATTTCATGAAAACTCAAAAACCCGTAATCAAACCTTTCTCAGTGTGAGATGGTGACCTTCTTGAAAGGAGAAACACCCGTGACCGTAGCTGGAATCCATCGTGGGCGAATACTAAAATCAATGAGCTTGTGAGTCACCGCACTAGTGATAGTCGCAGCATAAATCAGACTGACATTGAACTTTGAGATGTGGTACACTAGTCTAGTAGCTTGAGGCCACTGAGATATGAAGATACATTGCGTCATAAGTGCAACTTAACAGAATAGGGAAGGCGTATTAGGTATTGGACTGAAATGTGAAGATACACTATTATTGGAATACTTGCTCACTGGAGCGACTTCTTGGGTTTATTGTACCTGAGAACTAATTGAGCGCGAATTCCAATTGCAAAATGGACTGAGATACATATTACTATAAGAATTGAAGGATCCTCCAAGATATTACTCTTTCTCCCTTCTTCCCACCGAACAGATTTACTGAACTTTGAACTTCAACAAGTGCTCAAATTTTGGAACTCATATCACATCTCTCTTACACACTCACACTCACACACTCACACTTACACACTCACACTTACACATACACACCGAAACCCCCTCACCCTCACCCTCACCCTCACCCTCACCCTCACCCCCACCCACGTCACCTGAACACACTACACCAAACAACAATGGCTTTCATTCCTCTCACGGCCGAATATACTGAAGCCAAAGTTTCTTCAGGCATGGAGGATTACGGAAAAGTGACTTCATGTCACGTATCCCAAGCACTGGAGTTGGTTGGACAACAGAAATACGAGGTCGAAGAACAATTCATGGACCTGGGAAACTGCCATACAGTCATCACCAACATTGTCGAAAACAACAAGATCCGCACTGGCCTCATTGACGGCCTCTTCAATACCACAGCAGACTTGAGTGCTCAACTCAACGAAGAGCAAAAGAAGATTGCCAAGCTGGTTCAGGAAAAGGAATTCCTTCTGGAAAACGTCAACGATAACCATCAATTCATCCAGAAGTTGACCGAGGACAACGAAGCCTTGAAACTTGAACTTGCCATGATGAAGGAGACCAACAAGGGACTCAAGATGCAGGTCTCCGAAGAGAAGCAGTTTTACGGATTCAAGATCAAAATGCTTAACGCAAAGCGATGCAGACGCATCGACCACCGCAACATGGGGAGAATTTCAGTTGCCTTTGCCAACTTGGAGGACACCAACAAGGAGCTTTCAGATAAACACGCCAACATCCAAACCCAGAACGCCGAACTCACCCAGAGCAACGGAGAGCTGCAGTCGCTGGCCACCAATCTGGCAACATGGAATGAAAAACAGCTGGCCAGATTCATGGCAAGTGAATCCCATGCCAGGTATCTGGAGGATCTGAACAAAGGCATAAGGGCCACGCAAGAAGGAATGATTCGGGAGGAGAGAGCAAGAATGGAAGCACTTCTATTATGTCTTGGCATCACCCGCGAGGCAGCTGACGAGATGGTGCGCAAGTGGAAACAGGAACAGAATTGAAGGACGACGTTTGCCCTCGACAGCTTCTCATAAGGTAGAGTCAACGGGAGGAAGTATATCACGTGATTGAACCGTAAGGCGGGAGGGAAACATGAATAGCTCAGTATGATGGATACCAGGATGGATACTACACTCCGGAACACATGTAGAGGGGCACATTGTACTTGTATAGTCCTGCAACTGGAAGAGTAATAGGTTCCCAAAAACAATAATAATATGCTGTATCCCAAAGTTTCTGTGAGGTTGAAGTTGAAGTGTCGTCGCGTCGGTCGTCGTTGCTGCAAGGCATGCATCAAAGCATTAGCGCTACGCTAAGCGAGACTTTTAGGCCGCACACTCAATTTGGGACTTTTCCAAAGGAAGCCATTCAACGACATCCAACTCGACAAAACACCAACAACCAGCGTCGGCAGTACCAGCAATCATGCGTACCTACGACGATACCTTCTCCGGCGAGAAGATCTACCCTGGCAAGGTAATTCTACCCTCCTCCTATACCACGAGAGTTCGCGACGTCAAGATGGATTGAATGGATGGTGGCGACAATTGCGGGAAACAAAGAATCGTATCAATTTTGATGGATGAAGAGAGGCCACTGGAGGAAAATGGACGAATCAGAAGTTTTTGTGAATGGGTGCTGATGATGAGAAAACAGGGCAAGCTCTACGTCCGTGGAGACAGCAAGATCTTCCGATTCCAAAATGGAAAGACCGAATCCCTCTTCCTGCAACGCAAGAACCCCCGCCGTATCGCATGGACTGTTCTATTCCGAAGACAGCACAAGAAGGGTATCTCCGAGGTACGAATCCCTACACATCCCATCCCTCACCCTTTTATTCAAAGAGACAGTAAAAACCAAGGTCAAAGACACAATAAACTAACAAAACGTCACCGCACAACAGGAAGTAGCAAAGAAGCGCTCCCGCCGCACCGTCAAGTCCCAACGAGCCATCGTCGGCGCCTCACTCGATGTGATCAAGGAACGCCGTAGCATGCGCCCCGAAGCCCGCTCCGCGGCACGTCAAGCAGCGATCAAGGAGGGCAAGGAGAAGCGGGCCGCAGCCCAGAGCGTTAAGAAGGCCGAGAAGGCGAAGAGCGCTGCGGGTGCCGCGAAGGGTCAGACTGCGAGGGTTACCAGCAAGCAGGGTGCCAAGGGTGCGCCGAAGAAGGTCCAGGCTACGAGCCGTTAAGACTGCCCTGAGGGGTTTGCTTTGGGATTCTTTGGTTTGGGTGTGCTGCTCGGAATTGATTCGATCGATGGGTTCGCGAACGCAAATAAAGGCATGGATGGGTGCTTGTGCTTATGCTTATGGGCTTTGCGGGGTCTTGAATGGTAGATGATCAATACAAGAACGGTACAATCATGATCCTTTGGAAAGCGCATATCATTCTATGCTTGGAAGAGCACACGATGTTGTGATTTTAGATTGCATGAATTGACAAAGAGCATAAGTAGCTCGAGGTGGGCTAGTTACCCATTGATCTTTGCACTCTGTTAATTCGCCCATGGATGCTCCTGGAATCAATCTATGGGACTCAATAGTTACAGGCACTAATCCGCAAGTCATTAGATGCCCTACAAAATCCAGATGTTCCAAGTGGTTACATTCCGTACGTAGCAATCTTTTCTTAGCCGCAAGGCTGTTAACCGCCGACGAGTGTCAGGCTGCAAAGGACCACGTGCCGCACGCCTCAACCTCCAGCTCAGCAACGCATCTCAAAAATCTATCCACATCGCAACGAAGGAATTGCAGTGTCCGGATCTCATACAAATCTTCTACGACGAATTTGGTGTTCAAATCAAAATATGGCCACCGCCTACCAATACTCCTTGTTCCCAGACACGAACTCGATCCGCCTCATATTTCTCGACGAGGCTGCGAATATCGACGACTGCCTTCGCTGTCACTTGAAGATCATTAGCCTGGATGATGACGAGTTGCCTGAGTTCGAAGCTATATCTTACGCTTGGGGCGACCCGATATTCTCGCACCAGCTACTTATCGATGGGCAGCGGCTTGATATCACTCTCAGTTTGTTCAGCGCCCTGCAACGAATGCGTCTCCCTACCGCAGTCCGAGTTTTATGGGCAGACGCCGTGTGTGTCAACCAAAGAGATATCTCTGAGCGATCGCAGCAAGTGCAGTTAATGCGGAAGATTTATCAAGGTGCTAGTCGAGTTTTGGTATGGCTTGGCCCTAGCGGCCTCGAGGTACCATTTGCTATGAATTTGATCGAGAAGATAAATGCTCTTTTTGACAAAGAGATTGCTCATAATGTTGACATCAAGCCTGAGACTGTGTCAGCCGAACAAAATGCGATGTGGGGATTGCCTACCTTTGACTCTCTCAATGTAAGCATTCTCTGAACATTCATATTTCTTTGTAGGCTCCCGCAGCCGATCTTTATTCATTGTAAAAGCACTATTGACTTTGAGAACCTGCAGTGGTCCAGTCTTGTTCTTCTTTTTAGTCGGTCTTATTTCACCAGGGCGTGGATCGTTCAAGAAATCCGGCTCTCTCGCTCAACTTTGGCTTTCTGTGGCGAATATGAGATGGTATGGAATAGCATAGTGAAAGCATGCTATTGGTTGATCACCAAATCTTACCAGCTCGTCTTGCCAGAAGAAAGTACGCGAGGGATGTTCCAACCGCTCATTGTCGGGATGACAAACCATACAGAGGATTCGATCAAAAGTTTATTGTTTAGTATGAACTATCAAAATGCGACTGATCCTAAAGATAAGGTATTTTCCATTCTCGGATTGGCAGCTGAAGCTATTGAATCAAAAGATACGAGGTGAGTTCACATCGGTTGTCTACCCAGAGAGTACTTCATGTCTAGTAGGAGATTTTGATATCAAGTCATTTCCTATAGGCTGCTCCCAGATTATTCCAAGTCCACGATTCAGGTTTATCGTGATATAATCCACTATATGATTGAAACTCACCCGGATCTTGACATATTGTCTTTGGCGAGCATTTGCCCTGATCCCGGCCAGACTTTGACGGATGAGACTGTTAACTTTCCGTCATGGGTTGCCCGTCCTGACCTTGAAACTCCGTTGGTTACTTTTCCAAAAGTCTCTCACAAAACTTCCAGCAACGTTCCTCCATTCCTCCTCCCATCCTTGGATGAGGATGCTTTGATTCTTCGCGGCATATGCTTTGACTCCTTGGCAAGCGACAGGAGACAAGGTCTTCAAAGCATACAAGATTCAGAAATGTTTGAAACCATGTGGAATAATATCGCCCATGAAGCGATTGCTTATTCTCAAGGAAAAGATCGCCTCTGGGCCCTCTATGTGACCCTAATGGGAGGCCGAACAGTTACCTCCGAGTATGCTGCCAACACTGCCAGCTACCTGGCGGATATTTGGGCATACCGAAAGGAACTATTTGAAGAAGCAAAAATGAGAAGGAGGACGCCATCCAACAGGATAGAACTATGGGGCGAAGAGCTTCATGCGTCCGATCAAACAGGAAGCGCCACTAGATTTAAAAATTCCATGACGCGCCTGTCTGGCAATAATGTACTGTTTACTACAGCGAAAGGATACATCGGTCAAGGACCTCCTTGGATGTACGATGGAGACATCATCTGCATACTTTTCGGCGGCAACGTACCCTATGTATTAAGGCCCGAGGGCAGCCACTGGCGATTTATTGGAGACTGCTATGTTTATGGTATCATGCAAGGCGAGGGATTGAAAGATTTCAACGGGGACTTCTCTCAGACCGAGATATTTGAGATACGATGAAATTGGGATTCACGGTTACATTCACAACATAGCAACGAATGACATAGCACCAAATACAAAAGCGACGATAGACGAGTAAAACACAACAGCACCAACGCGAACTCGTTCCAAAAGACCGACATGAACAAAACAGCATCAGACGCAGACATGGCAACCATTAAGCTCTCACAGCAGCATTCAAACACAACCCCCAACGAACCCAAGAGACACACAACTTCGACGATGAACTTGCCACGACACCGCACCCCTTGGATTACGAAGCAGCGAAACCAGGATCTGCCATTGAAAATTCTAGATCGCGTAGTTGTGCGTGGTGCTGTTGTGATGTGATGTAAGAGGGGGAGGATGAAATCGAGATCGAAGAAGTGGAAAGAAAGGAAGGGAGGAAGTGCATTGCATACAGCGAGACAGCTAGTCTGACCCGAAAAAAAGAACCATTCCTGGCTCTGCGTATCTCCGTTTCGCACCTTCCTTCCCTGCGTGACGCTACTGCCAGGTCTTCAAATTCGAAATCAAATTCTTCTTCTGCAGTTATGGTGATGATTTGGGAGAATTTGCTTTTGTACAGGCGTTAACTGTAGTATGTAAAGGGCTGGACACGTTCAAATTGACCATGTTCTTCGGTCTCCAAAAGCACGGTTTATGGACTAATCTAATCATTCCGCATAATCTTTTGCGTCTTCGCACTTCTCATCTTCTGCGTCTTGTTCTGTTTAGCCCAACGCCATACAAGCACTGCCATAGTTAGAATCCCAAGTAGGAGTGCAATATCGCTATAATCGTACCCCGAACCACGCGGTGCATCATCTAGTCACAGCCCCGGCTTATCCCCCACTTCAGGAATCCTCGCATCCAAGTACTTCTCCACATCATCCACCTCCTCAGGACAAGCCGAATGCTCCAAGCCCTTATAAGTCTTCATCTCTACACCCCAGCCCTCCTTCTTCAACGCCTCGACGGAGCGACGTCCCCACTCGGGTTTCACCAAAGGGTCACTATCGCCATGGCCCATGAAAATCGGCGTGTCTTTGTTGGGGTTGTCTTTGGGGAGGAAGGATTGTAGTTTGTAGTGAAGAAGCAGGTAGCAGGAGAGACCGAAGATGCCGCCGAGTTTGTTGGGCGAGGTTATGCCGGAGAATATGGACATGGCGCCGCCTTGGGAGAAACCGCCGATGACGATTCGGTTGGAGGGGATGCCGGCGTCGATTTCGGTTTTGATGAGCGAGTGGAAGTAATCTCTTGATTTTAAGATTCCGCTCTCGTCCTGGTCTTCTTGCAAATCATCAAAGGTTGTCTAGGGAGGGGTGCGTTAGTGGTGATGTCGTAATGTAGGGAGAGAGTTGAGAAAACGGACGGCGGTTTGGCGAGGTCTTACAATGTCGTACCAGCCTGGCATTTGCATGCCGAAGTTCTGGAGATTTTGTTAATACTGATAGATTGTGGTGGGCGTAGGGAAACATACGACTGAGATGGGGATTGAAGGCGCGTTTGGGACTAAACAATGGTTAGTTATAGGTCTTGGTTGCTATTAGAATCAACGTACAGATAAACTTCACTTCATCAAACTTTTGACGACGGCGCCAGTTCTCCGCTAGAGATATCCATCCAGCTCCAGAATCACCAAGGCCGTGAGCCATGATGACTGTTGCTGTATGCCTCTTGACTGCGGGGACAATGAGGGGTTGTCGAGCAGCCATTGTGAGATATTGGGCCTGTATGTGTAGATTAGCAAGTATGGGTGTAGATGACCGTAGTAGAATTCGATTCGGATCAGTCTGAAGAGACTCGGAGGTGTCTAGGAGAACAGTAGCTTGTGGAAGTGGTAATAATGAAGAAAATCAATTGAGAGATGTAGTTTCAGCTTCCTCGGCTGATACTGTGAGAATCGTTATCTTAGCGTTGTTTACTTGGGGGGATAAGGAGCTTGACAACGAGTCCAGTCTCCGACTAAAGGACGGTCATAAGACTACACCACCAACTTCTCAAACTCTTGTTCGAAAGCAAATGTTTCTTGTTCTCCCGGACTTTCTACTTCATACAGGCCCGTTCACATCTACTTCTATGCCGTTAAATCCTTGCGCATAACTTCTTTGACACACGACACCAGCAAAGCACCATGGCAACCCCAACATCCCCCTCGGCACTCCCCCCGATCCCCTCTTCACCAACCTACTCATACGCTTCAACCGCAAACCCAATCCCCTCATCCTTCAACCTGCCACCGCCTCCGCCCCCTCGACCACTCCATTCAATCCTCACCAAATCCGACCTCGAAGCCTCCCAAACAGCTTACACCGACCTCCTCACATCCGCCAAAGCCTACCGACTGGCACTGGCGACCCTCTCTTCAAGCGCCTCAAACTTCGGCTCCGCACTAGAAGCCTGCGCCCGTCTAAAAGAAGCACGTTGCCCATCTATCAATACCCCAGGGGGTAGCATGTCGGCGTCCTTCACGGGGTCCTCGGGCGCCTGCACCGCCGACTCGCTCCTAGCCGCATCAGGCGTGCACCACCTAATAGCCAACCACCAGCAAATCCTATCCGAAACCGTCTACCGCTCCTTTGAAGTGCCCCTACTCTCCGAGCTCGACGGCTGGCGCCGGCGCATGGAGGAGGAAGAGGAGCGGTACGTGAAGGAGGCGAAGAGCATGAGTAAGGAGATCCGGAAGATGGAGAAAGAGGGCTTGAGACTGCATGGGAAGCGGAAGAGGGATGTGGGTGTGTTTCGGGAGCATCTGGTTCGACTTACAGGGCAGCTGGATGGCCTGACTGCGCTGCATGGCGGGCATGCGGGGGATTTGCTGAGGGAGGGCCAGGAGATTAGTAGTGGGATTGTGGAAGGTGCTGCGGGGCTGGTGAGGGCGGAGGTGGATATTTTCGAGGCGCTCGCACGGAAAGGATGGAGTGGAGGCGGGCTGGATGACTTGCTGGAACGTGGGAGGGATCTTTTTGCCAACGAAGCTGATAATCTGGATGTGCATGCTGGGACTCATTCGAAGATCTTCTCGATACTGCCGCAGAAGAGCATTCTGGTTGACTCGCCAGATGGGAGTGGAAGGCCTGGACATGCGCGGAGCGATAGTCTTCTCGTAGAGGGAACGGCGTATCAAAGTCTCACTGGCGCAGTAAGGGACACAGACGTCAATTCTCTCTTCTCGGAACGCGACACAAGCGCCACGGCCGGCATACTAAACCGTCCTCGAGGCGCGCGGCCATTCTCCCCACCGCCTATGGAAAGAGTACCGGTTACGGAACGCGATCCGTTGGAACTGGATAGACCGGATGCAGAGCCGCATAAGGATTCCGCGGAAGAGGAAGAGATGTCGACGAGTCCGAATACGATGGTGTTGATCTCGCCTCCTGGTGAAGAGAGGGGTAGAGATACAAATGGAAGTGGGAGTGGAGAAAGTGGTGGGGAAAAGAAGAAAGACAGGGAACGCAGGTGGAGCGTTACGGATGATGATGATGGTGTCCCGTCTGATTGATTGAGCGAGCGAACGAGTGAGTGCGTATTGTACTGTATGGTAGACAGGTAGATTATGTTTATACCCCTGGTTTATACGGTTCAGAGCATGGCATTGGGGAATGAATGCTTACTCCGTAATATGCTATATTTTTTGGAGATGAAGACTGAAAATTGGGTGTCTATAGTAATTACGAACGGCGTGAAATAATTGGTATGGTAGATTTGTGAAAAGAGGTAACTAAATGTAAGTCTCACATATCCCAGCTTTCGTTTCACATGATCTTATATCTCCCATTTTGTGTTCTGTCAGGGTTTCTTTTCCATTGCCAGTCTCATACATCTAGCTTTGAAACTCCATCTATGCACATCAAAATACTCCATCCACAAGTTTCACCCTTCCCCATCCATTCCATTTTCCCCACAAACGCCATGCTTTCAAATTAAAAACCACGAAGCCGGGTATACAATGTCTCACCTCTACTTTTACCCCCACTCAACTGCTCTTTCCCATCAATCTTCCTTTGTCCCATCTACAAGATCGAATAACCCAGTCCACGAATCCAACCAATAGAAGAACTTCCAATACATACTGGCAGCCTTCCAATCAAACTTGCCCTGTTCATCCCTCGGCACCTGACTCCCAATCATATCGCCACTCAGCAGACTCAGAAACGGGATCTGGGACAGAACCTGTTGCGTGAGTGACTTTTGCGGTAGGAGAGCTTGTTCTGCAGGAAGCAGCTTCGCTCTCTTGGCGGTGGGAATCCGCTGGCAGTACTCGTTATTTGGAGGAGGGGCTTGGGTGCCGATTAGTGTTGCTGAAGACGTCGTTGTGCCTCCTGCCGAGAGGGTCGCGGTGTCGAGGGTGTTCGATGAAGTGTTGGAGCCGGGTGGCGAGATGGATGATGCGACGCCGCGGGGTATCTGGGCCATTGCTGGTGTTGTATAGGAACGAGGAAGCGTAGACGATCTTTTGGCACCGAATATAGAATCTTGCCCTGAAGAGACGCCTAGACTGCGTGGTGTGCGTTTTGCGCCTGTAGAGGATATTTCTTCGTCTGCGGTGGGGGGCACTCCGCGATAGAGCTCGGCGTAAACTAGGTGACCCAAGATATTCTGCGGCGAGGCGTCGACTGCTGCTTCTGCGCCATCTGCTGATTCGAAGGTTATCTTTATCCAATGCTCTCCTCCTGCGAACCGTAGAGCTTTTGCTTTTTCTTCTGCGGTCATGGGTTGGGTTCTGAGGGCGGCCTGGTCTCGTAGGTCGGATTTGTACCGGCGCTGTTCGAGGGGAGGGTCGCGGGGGTAGTCTTCGCATATCCTCCCTCCAATTCTTTCGTAATCTCTGATTGCTGCGTATTGGTGGGTGGATTTAAAGCCGCGCAGTATTACCTCTGTAGGCTCTTTGTGGACGAATCGCTTTGGTGTTTGCGCGTTGCCGTCAGTGGGCGCGAGGGCAACAGATGTAGATAGGTTTGGTTGGGATACAGAAGCTGATAGAGAGGATTTCCGCTGAGTATTTTCCGGTTCAGCTGCTTTACTGGCTAGAAAGCCAGCAAAGATCGCATCTGCTGCAGCCAAAGTTGGATCCTCTCGTTTTGCGGCTGGAGTACCAGTCCGTGACCGCGACCGTCTTGTTGATTTCCCAAATGATCCCGTTTCCGCAGCTGATCTTCTTGTCCGTGATATTGGGTTGCTCTCATTGCTAGAATCGTCGTGAGTAAAGGAATTCATATTCTGTTGAAGATAGAGGAAGCTTACCCAGGAAACAGCATCGCATAGGGTCTCTGTATGCCGTCGTCCCCGACATACAGCTCTTCGTCTGGAACATTGTGCAGAATTAGGGGTGGCATATTGTCGATCTTGTTGTAGCTTGCGGTGAGGAATGCAAGGAGTTCGATGTCTCTAAGATGCAGGAAAGCGAAAACACGCCCATGCCCAAAACTTTGAGGCTACGCGACCTTACGGGGCAACAGCCGCTCGCTTCAGTTTGGCCCCACTTTGTCGATAATAGGGGGCGGACAAGAATAGTTACACTTATACCAGGAGCTGGGCTGGGTAGGTAATAGAAGACCAAGTAGATTAATGCATAGTGATATAGTCTTTCCCTCAGATATTATTCGTCTGGATCAATGAAGATCAATGTTAATATTAATTAATTATCTAACCACCTAATGACGCTTTACTGATTACCTACCTAGTCTTCTAAATCTACCTAGCCACCGGTACTTTCTAATTAGCAGTCAAGTTGCTTGATGATGCATCTACATGTGTAGAGTATATTCATCTGTTCGTCTGTTGACTTGCCTGCCTACGCCCTATGCACCAGTAGATATATGAGCATCACAAAGAGCTGCTTTATCCAGAATAGCAAATGAAGACAATGTTGAATACCTAGGTATTGATCTAAGCTATCGATCGTTAGAAAGGGCAAATAGTCTACGGTGTGAAGCCTAATATAGAATTTCCTTGGGGATGCAATGTAATGCGGCTGAATTCAAATCCTAAGAATGTCTTGGCAGTGCAGTTCAAAGAATGACAGGGATCCAAGCATCCGCTCCATCCAACGTCATGGAGCATCAAGCGAGCAAAAGCTTCAACCTCATCTCTCCATCAACAGCTTCCATCTTCATCAATTGATCCCAAGAAACCGCCAAAATGTTCAGATTTGTATGTCCAGCTACGTCCGTCCATATCCCTTCACTCAATCAATCAAATCGTCAATGCAATGTAATAGCTAATCCATGTCCCCTTCTAGCATAAAACCCTCGACGTGATAACTCTCTTCCACAAAGCCAGCTCCCCCGCCTCTCTCCGCGTCCACACCCTCCTCAAACAAGCCAGTGCCACCGCCAGCTCGACGGCAACCGAAGACCAAGCTTCCGATCACAGCGCCCAAACACACCCAGCCCGCCAGGAATTCGAGCTCGATGTAACCGAAGACCCGCCGACGGAGGACCAGCTGAAGAATATACTGGAGTATGTTGGGCCTGGGAAGATCGGCCAAGTGGTGAAGGCTGCAACGACTGAGTCCGAAGCGTTGAAGCAGTTTAAGTTGAACAAGCAGAGTTTTCAGTGGCCTGTGGTAAGTTTCCTTGATGGGGATGGTGATGGTGATGGTGATCTATGGTGGGGTAAAAGCTAATGGGGTGATAGACTGTTGATTGGGAGAATGGGAGGGCGGTTCAGGGGGATAATGAGAGTGAGATCTTGAAGCTGATTCAGGCGGTTCCGGAGAAGAAGTAGAAGGCTTGTAGGTAAATGCTTCAGGTGGGAGGTTTAGTTTGATGTTGCTTTCTTGTGAATACCACCAATACCCTCTGTCCTATATGTTATCCATTGAGTGCTTTGATTTTTTCATCTATTTGCTATTTATTGCCACGTCTCAACTAAATTATCTAACGCCGCTCCTTGCCTGCTCGAGTCGTGGGCTTTGGTGATTTAGAGAAATACGCAGATAAAGTTATGTCGATGGTTGGCAAACATACGGTCTTCACCTCCCATAAATCTATACAAAGCACAGGCTGGCTTGTGGCATGTCGTTTTGGTAGGTGCATGGGAGGAAAGGTCAACGTCCTCCCTACAAGATAAATGGCTCAATGGTTGTGAGCATTTTCTTATAACTTGTCGCAGCTTCCCGATCAAAGAACTTCCATCTACGTAAGCACACTAGAGCACAGAAATGCAAGAACTTGAAAGCTAACAAATGCAGAAAATGAATCCCTGAAAGAATGATTCACCAAATCCAAGATGATACCATTCACAGCATGTCATGTTGCTGCTGTTGGACCCTCTGTCTCGCTTAAGTTTGGCTGGCGTCTTCCTCCGCCGTCGCACTTTCCTGATAACCTCTAACCCCACCAGCCTCCCTTCCCGTCCTCTCCTCTCCTCTCCTCTCCTCTCATCCCCTCTTCACTCATCTCCTCTCCACCATCTCCACTTCTGCGATTGCTCTCGCATTTGCCCTTGTTCTTTGACAAGGACTGAGAAAATCTCCACTCCAGCTTTCTTTTCAACCTCTTTGCGCGTCATTTGAGCGTTGATTTATATCGCCTACCGTCGCCTTTTACGACTTGCGTTGGGCTTCGCCTTTTCTCTCAACGTCACTAACCGCCTCGATCTCTCCCATCGATCAACGGCCTCATTCTCGTTGCTATAAAGAGATGACTGCCCCCCAACCACCAATACCCACGGCACCAGCAGCAATGGCTCGCCCTACTCATTTACAAGTGCCAATGGCGAAGACAACAACGCCTCGGTCGCCTGCTGTAGCCCCACAAGGGCAAACAGACTTCCCAATGACCTTCTACGACCTACCAATCCAAGCCACTGCCAATTTCTCAACCAAGATGGGACAATCCACAAAGCGGTCCCTTCGGGAGCCGCTGCCCGCCAGAGTGGTCCGGTCCAACCTCGATGCAGATGTCGCGGAGAAGGCAGCTGCGCTGGAAGGTTCCTTTCCTCCACACCTTATACGCTCGATCAAGGAACCCAAGAGTTGGCCAGACCTGTACGAATATTTTGACGGACACGATCTATATGTCGACGGTGTTGTATTCTGCTTCCACGTCATCGGGCAAATCGCTAGGCGGAACATCTATCTTGAGACTCTGTTCCACAAGGAAATCGACGCGTACGCTGCCGAGTGGATATTTTTCCACAAGGACTTGGTGACTAACAACTGCCAAACCGACCTTACATCAATGTTCAGTTCAGAAGAGGCAGAAGGCTTGGATGCACTCCCGCATCACCATATCGACTTCCTAAGGCGAATGCTGCAATTTCACCGCACAGCCTTGATGAATCGGCAGCAACAATTGGAGAGGGAGGCATATGAGATGAGATTGCCGCCACGACATGTACAGCCGCTATACCCCGTTGTGGAGGGCCAAGGCGCATACCCAACAATGTCTCCTCCGCCCGCGGTACTTCAACAACGCGATCCTCGACAAGGTAGCCGCCGGACGGGCCCACATCCTCTGCCTAGTAAGTTGAATAATGTTCTACCTTACGTGAGACGGTATTCTAATGATAATCAGTCCAGCCGATTCAGCCAGTCCAGGGGGTTGACCCTGAAACGCAGCCATCCGCTTATAATCATGCGGGAAGTCAGATGAAGCGCGTAATGACCAACCCTGCGCAGTGGAACCAGCGACCCCGTGGCATATCGGATGCTTGTCGAAGAAGTGAGCATAACACCCTACTAATACACCTGAGTCATGCATTTACTAACCATCCAGCCTTCCCGCGGGGAGTGAACGACTTTGCGTACGGCCGCAAGACCGCATCCAACACCCCAAAGGGCACCCCTCCACGCAACGAGCCCGTCTACTTTTTGAACAGATCGCCTCAACCACCATTACCTACTCAATCTGAGGCATTTGCACAGCGCGAAATTGTGTCGAACGATGCTAGAAACCATGGCATGGAAGGATCCAATATGCATGCTGCACAAAATGCTGCACAAAAGCGAGATAGTCCCTTCTTCGGGCATCCTCAAGCCTATATTTCAGGCAGTGGAGCACCTACTTTGTCAGTGTATCACGATATGTGACGCATTCTCCAATGCTAATTATGCAATAGCTTCTACGTAGGAGAACCAAAGCCATTCACAGGTGATGACCACAATCTCCGCACTGTATGGGCAGGACCAGTGGACAGGGAGCTTTATGAATCTCATAAACTCAAGGACCTGATGTCGGAAGTTGGGGAAGTAAAATGCATCCATTTTCCTCTTAGAGGAGGTTCGGCATTTATTACGTATGTGATGCGAGTTCCAACCTGCATTCATTGTCTGACTATCTGTGGTAGATTTATGACTGAGGATGCCGTTGATAAGGCGATTAGCAAATTTGATGACTATGACTTCGAGGGGACTTATATTGCCGTCAATCGACCCCGTCCGCGAGAGCCGCCATATTCGCGAGATCAGCCGTACCCGCGAGATAGAGAGAGATCAAACAGCAATTTCAGCCAGAGAGGCAACGCTAAATTCTACACCCCTAGGGATTTTGAGGAATTCCGCCCCCGTGAAGACGACCGACATCGTCGACTGTCGATTCGTCAGTACCCGTTTAACGGACCCGCAAATCTACCGACGAAAGTTGAGACGTCTTCGATTAGCATGGGGCTACAATCGCAAGTGTCCGAGATGGTCCAACACCAAGCCGCGGTAGATAGATTCCCAAAAGCCTTGTCTTCGATTGAGAACCTTCCGTTCAAGCCAAAGTCAGAGGAAGCCATATGCCATCCAGCCAAGCAAGAAAATTCGCCGATCAAACAGTAAGTTTATTGTTCCTGTTAGTGTAAAACATTCTGAAAGCCTAGGTCGGGAAATACAACCCCAATTTCCACTCCCAAGGATGATGGACAGAAGCACAATGTTCGAGGGAAGGGCAGGAAGGGCCGTGGTAATAAACAGAATTCGTCTGCCCGTCCTACTCCGGCTTCCACTCCAATAAAATCCCGGTCCCAGGTAGAGCTGTCTGAAATTGCCGATATTCCACCAGAAATAGGACAACGATCGCAGGTAAAGCTGCCAATAGTAGCTGAAAGACTTGCTCCTCAGATGGAACATTCATCGCATGCAGACAAGGGCCCGTCTGTTCGGGCAGAAAATATCCCACCCCTGCTAGCACTTCAAGATAATACCGGTTGTTCTTTAAACAAGTCCTTCAATCCACCAACCGAAAAGCCAAAAGAGGGTCCTTCTCAAGCTAGTAAGAGGAAAACCAACAACAAGAAGAGCATAACTGCCTTATCCCTCTCAAAGAGCCCATCCTTCGTCACTGATGATTCTGAGTTAGTACTATCACCTACTGAAGTTGGGACCTCAGAATCCTTCACGACCAGAAGTACAAACACCTCTTTCAGCAATATGTCTAGTCGAAAGGAGAGTCTGGCTTCTAGAACGTCGGATACGAATATGCTCGAGATGGCCGATGCTCTTGTTATGATTGATGGTCCTCAAACAAAGCAGCGTTCTGTCACCGGCAGGGGTCGCAAATCGAGCCATCATACAAAGAAGGAGGGCGATTCAGCACAGCCATCTCAGACGAAGAAGGACCCCAATGCGCAGAACCGATCGAAAGATGAACAGAAAACCCACTCAAAGAAGGATACTCAGGAGAATACCAAGAACGATGGCCACGAGAAGACATCTTCAAAGGAGAAAGGAAAGCAGAAGACCAAGGAAGAGAATAATGAGGACGCTCATTCTGTTCAAAATGAGCAGCAAAAGAGTGCTAAGAAGGACACTCACGGGAAAGCTCCTTTGGCGGACGCCGGGAAGAGCAAAAAGGGCAGCTACGACAAGATATCGCCAAAAGTCGCTGAGCCGCAAGCACAGCTCAAGAAGGATTCCCAGGAAAATCCCCATCCAAGGGAGCCCAAACAGCAAATCCAACAGAAGGATGCTGAACAAACGCCTGGCAAGGAGAATGAGCCGCCGAAGACCGCTAAGAAGGATGATACTACCACTGCATCTCAGCGAAAGGCTGATATCAAAGGTGGAAAGACCAACAAGAAATCTAGCGATGCCGGTTCGTCATCACAACAAAAGGCAACAGCTCAAAATGTCCAAGACAAGACCGCACCTTCACCGCCAAAGCCAATTCTCGATGACCCCCAACAATGGCCTGCTCTTAGTCGTACCAATCCGCCTCAGAGTGCTATTGCAGACGGAAAGCGTCCATCACCCTTACCTGCTCCTGCCATGCGACTTCCTCAGACGCAGCGTAATCCCGTAGTGCCTGCGGTTCCACTTGTGGCAAAGAAACCGCGACCACAGGCGTAAGTAGTAAGATCCCCCCATACTCTCTAGCGTGGTTTTGCCTTTGGCTCAATACTAATTTGACTAGGATAGACCTACCTGAGATCGCCCAACCGGATGTTCTCGAAGCTGATGAGAATGTTCCACCTGTAGTGGAAGATAATTATGAATTTCCCGATGAACGCCCTCCTCAAACACCTAGTCCTGTGGGCGGGGCCAGCTGGCCTTTCGTGAAGAGCTTCAGAGAAAGCATCGGGATGAAGATTATGTACGAGTAATTGCGAATAACAGCCTCTCGTTTATTATGAGGTATTGATGTGGCGTTGTGGAAACGGCATATCATGAAGAGCTGGTCGGCTGGGGTCATGGAGGATATTGGGGAGATTTTGCGTATCACCATGCTAGATGCTAGTATATTTTATGAATACAAAACCTTTCACTAAAAGTCCAGTGGGTCGTCTGTACTTGGTGTTTTTGAAAGAGTGTGACATTGTTCTGTTCTTCGTGCTTTGTCTTGTTTTGAATTCCGTCCGGTGCTAAACCAAGGCTGCTCGTTCATGTACCTTACAATTTATCAAATATCGCTGCTGTGTGGGTAAGTGGAACGGTAGGGGTTACTGTGCGGGTGAAGGCGTGAGGATATTGATCGCTTTGGGCTTATGCTGCTTGGGGCTTGCATTAGAGTTAGATTCTAGGAGGGTCATCACTGCGTAGGAGGACATATAGGTTGTGCCCCGACCCGCAACGAGTCGCGACCTGAATGGGTAGAATGAAATCCATGATATGAATTGTAGGTGCATCTTTCCAGGGCGGAAGGATTCTTTCAGCGGCTTAGAGGATCTCCGGTACGTACTTTTGGTTGGTATGGAGTATTGCTGGGCTTGCGGAGAAGAGAGGATGGGATGTCTTCCCGAATCAACGGCTTGAATGGAAGGGGGACTTGAGATATGAGTGCTGTATTGAGATCTTGATGGTGGGTGAAGATGGAGGAGTTGAGTGCTTGCTTCTATGGTATTTGGACGCAAGATCGGTTGACTCCCGCAGGTAGTTGGAGTGGGGTGGGATTTCAGCCAGCGTATACATTCTGCCCTTGTTATTTTACTGCTGTTGCTCATTATCTTTCTCGTCCTTGCATGTCGATTCAACTGTGCTGTTACTAGGTCTCGGCTCCTATCTCAGCACGAGGTCGCTCCTTCTTTTTCTGGTCTCCAAGTGCCTTCCACGCCAATGGGTGAAGTCAATTCTGGAATCACGCTCGTGTCCCAAATTACTTCTTTGACTTCTCTCCCAAGATCGATAGAAAGCCTTTGACTTGAACAATTATTCAGGGTGTAACGTTAAGTTGAGCCCTTTTGGCTGCTCTTCTCATTTTGAATTGCTGACTTCACGGCATACATTGATTTCCTGAGAAGACGCCTTTTGGATTCACTCACTCTGGTGCTCCTTGATTCTCTGTTTCATTCACACAAACACATATCTACACTGCCGGAGAACAACAAAGAGTATTATTCCCGTGGTTCTATCTGAATATCGCAACTACACTGGCTCTATCAAGAGATCTTCTCGAGGAAATTCCTTTCCGGAAGCCTTCTACGCATCGTTCATTGCGCATTCAATCTATGTCTCGACATCAAACCGACTTTACGCGCAACCGTCACGATCTACAAATTGCAGATCCCTGCACGACAAGCAAATTGCACAGTTATTGAACTTCCTACCATAGTGAGTCTTCACTTCAACATTGAGACGTCTAATAGCTAACGTGTAAGGCTCGTCCTCTCTTGCTTGCCTTAAAATCTCTGATATCTATCGACCCTGGAAATCCAGAAAACAAAACATGGCACACACTCACTACGAAGCTCACTTCGAAATGCCCCCTGTGGTTATCTGTGGCAGGCATCGCCGGCATTATACCAGGGATTTCCTCACTCAAATTCTGACGCACTATGAGAAGCGGCATCTCAAGAGGCACACCGGATCTACTCTACTTGAACGCCTTGTTACTCTCGAGGCCGCCCTGGCAGATAAAGATCGAATATTTATTGGAAAATGGATGAAGCTACATTCTGCGGATCGTCCGCGTTTTTCGGCCTTCGTCGCCAACAGAGAAAGCGCTTTAGAGGAAGACTCATCGGATGAGGAAAATGTGCCGCGTTTGAAACGTAGGAAAGTGATGGCTGCACCAATTTATGGAGAGGACAATTCAGAGGACGACATACCGGTGGCAAATCTGAAAAGAAGTCCGTCTCCTGATATTTCAGTACCTCAAGCCACTATTGACTGTGCTGTATGCATGGAGTCTCTAGAGCCAGAGAGCTTCTACCAACATAAAATCACTCCCTCCTGCGACCATGAAACCAGAATATGCGTTTCTTGTGTCACTCAAAGTATTGATATTCAGATCCTAGAGATATCTTGGAATATGATCAAGTGTCCGCTCTGCCCCGAGCTCATGCCTTTCGAGTCTGTCAAAGAAATAGCATCCGAAGAGGCTTTCCAAAGGTATTGCAAGTCAATTATTCTGTGAATTGTTCTGGTGCTAACAAAATAAGATACGACCGCAATTCCGTCATAGCAGCGTTCCGACATATGCCCAACTTCACATACTGTCTCAACATGGGATGTGACTCAGGCCAAATCCATGGCGGCGGAGACGATCAACCGATTATGACATGTACAGCATGCCAGTTCAAAACGTGCTTCACACACAAGATTGCGTGGCATAGCGGCATGACGTGCAGTGAATATGATGAAGTGCTGGCCAAGGAAGAAAGGATGGAGCAAGAAGCAGCTTCACAGAAGTTTCTTACCAAAAAGACCAAGATATGCCCGAATCCAGAATGCGGACTGCATTGCATCAAGGCTAGTGGATGCGATCATCAGAGGTCTGCTTTTATCAGAGCAAGGATAAGTAGAAGGGGCTAAGAGGGCCATGCATGAGGCCGCTACCCGTGAAGAAAGAACCATTCGATGAGGAAGAAGTTGAATGAGTTAATTCCCGATGTTCTACGAAAGCACCCAATCCTCCAATCTTGCTTGCAATTTGAACCCATTCTTTGGGCAACGAGTGCTAAAAAGCACCTTGGTCTAAAACGAAGAAGGTGTATGTGCCATGCATCTACCACTACACTTGCGATTTCCTTGGACGAGCAGCTAGCTTTTTGAATGTAGCTATACATTAGAAAGCGAGGCAAGGATCTGAACGGTACCACCCTTCAGACATAGGCTACAGCAAGGTCTTATTGAATTCCGGCTTCTTCCTATGGCGGTATCTGGGCAATGATATATGGCATAGGCGCTATAGAGACTCTGGCCTATTCAGAGGTCTCCATCAAGCCCGGTGCCCTTCTATCGTGTACAGGGGTCAGAGAGCTTACACTTAGAGGCTATTTGGCGCCTGTTAATGGCTTCTTTTTCACTCCATATCTTATAACGACTTTGTTTTCTATTTATTTCTTTTTAAAATAGCCCCTACTTAAGCACCGCCTGGCTCTTTATTTCTGCTTTATATTCAACTGTCCCGAACCATACATCAACTTGCTACAACTCAGTTGAGGTCTAAACTTCTACATTCACATCAAAACTTTCCCCACGGCTTCCTAGACAGGTCCTTGTTGCGAACTGGTGTTCTGGCTCACCAGGAAACTCCCTATTTAACTGCTTTCAGATTTACTCAAGACCTCCTGCATATTACTTAGTTTAACAATCAAGCCACCTATCCAAACCAAAGCTTACCTTACCTTAATCTCTAATCCTGGACTTCTCTTCATTTCGAATGTCGCTACTGCTGACTGCGTTATTCTGAACTCGTGAAGATTCGAGGGGGTTTGTTTGCCAAACTTTCTACAGGCTATTCGACCTCAAACTCAATTATTCCCTGGATATCAGAGAACCTTGTTACGTTATATCACCAGCCGCAGTACGCGATTGCTCCCCCAATATACACCTGTGCTCGTTGAAGTTGAGGCCTTCCCAGATATTCCACATTACAGCAACTTTTAACTCGCGCTTCTACCTCTAGACCTCTTAAACTGTCACTTTTCACGCTGGAACTTAAGCCTCAGAGTCAACTAGCCAGAATGCCACCACTTACCAGTGCACAGTTCCAGATGCCCAAGCAAATTTGCGACCACAAACCTTGTCACTACCGCAAAAGCCCCTTAAGTCAAATATCGACTCATCACAAAAAGCGGGAAGGCAGGTTAGCGCCCAAGGTTACTTTCCTTCGACGTCCTGTTTATTTGGAGAAGGGACCTGTTAAAAAGGATCGGGAGGCTATCAAAGCTTGTATGTCAGAAGAGCCTCGTCAACCCTTTGTGGATTTCGTCGCCGAATATGATCAGAACTATGATTTCCATGGAAATAATAAGCTGCTAGCAAACCATAGGAGAGTGTCGCATTCTACTTTGCCTGCTGAAGATTTGGACGATTCGAACCTGCTGTTGATACATCCTGTGACTCTCTCCTGCATTCCTACCACCTCTGGCTACTATGACCTGTGTTATCTGCATGGTTTCGTTAGAGCTAGATAGTAGTCGCTTGGGCTTTATCCCCCTAGCTAAGAGCACCCCAAGTGAGCCAGCAAATCTTATTTGATTTATTTGTCAGGAGCATTTGCTTACCTAGGTATTTGAACTTATATATTGAATGTTCAACTTCCGTTGCCGAAAATGCTCCTGGGTTTACATTACAAATAAGAGCGGATATACAAGTCCCGGGTGTGGATACCACCGATTAGATGTGTTGTTTTTCGGGGGTAAAGACTTGAATTGACTGCTGTTCTACAGTGGGAAGTATACTATATATATAGGGCTTTCAAGCCCGTAAGTAGCCGCTGTGGCCATCGCCACTTCCAGGCATTCTAGCCTGTCGCCACAGGCTTCGTCATCGCCACTTCGGCGCTTCCGTACGCTAGAGCTTTTGCAACAAGATGGCTCTGCAAGTCAGGATTCGTTGAAAAATCTTTAATTGGTTTTCTTTATTACACTTGGTTTTTATTTTACTTCTAGCTTAGGTGTAGTAAATTCTAACGGAAAAATCTGTTCATCTTCCATTGTAGAACCGCCATGAAGACTTGAACTCGGGAGTTATGTGTTGCTCCTTTAACAATGCTCGCAGCAGCTCGATGGGCATCATATTTGCCTGCAACACCCGATCATGAAATTGCTTTTCCGTCATCTTGCCACTATCCACAACCTCCTTTCTGAGTGCGTATATTTGCAAGGCCCCAAGCATATAGCCAGCTTGGTAGAGCGGACTATAGTCACCTGCAAATGAGCGGCGAACTTCTCCTTCTGCAGTTGCGCGTTCATGGCCAACTTTATATACCAGTAAATCGATGCATTCTTGTGGACTCATCTGTCCAAGGTGGAATTTGACGGAGAAAACGATACGTGCGCATCGATGCATTCGCCAGAAAAGCATCCCGATTCTATTTTCGGGACTTTCGGGGAACTTCTTGTCCCAGAGTATCATTTCCCAATACAGAGCCCATCCTTCTGTCCAGAATGCCGTGAAGAACATCTGACGGTAGGGCTTGTGGCGGGCCATCATGTGATATTGCAAATGATGACCAGGAATCATCTCATGAAACACAGTTGACCGTGAAAAATGGATGTTGTTGCCCCTCATACTCATCATTTTCGCCTCGTGGTCCATCGTATCAGTCGGATATGACACAATGATTGATGTTCCACCTAGAAAGAAGGGGTTTATCTGCTGCCTCTCAGGCGACATCATAAACATACGCCAATTCTCCTTGGCTATCCTCGGTACTGTAACGAGATCATGCTTCTCGACATAATCTGTAGCTTCCTGTGCCAGAAAATGGATAAGCTCAGGTTGGTTTCCCGGCTCCACGTACAGATTCTTGACGTGCTCCAGAGCATTTCGCCATTCATCTCCATATCCCAACTCATGCGACGCTTTCTTCATCTCTAATTCACACCAGACATACTCTTCCTCCGCAATTTCTAGCAGCTGTTCCGGGGTGTAAGGAATAATCTCTGACTCAAGATCAGCTAGCAATCCTTCTCGTCCAATCGGATCCCCAACAATCGCATCATTGTCATTTGGGTCAATTCCCACAAGCCTCTCTTTGATCAAGGCGGGAAGCTCTTCCAACTGTTTCTTGACCTTCCCATACGGTTCTTTGACCCACCAGCTGAAAAGTGGATCATACCCATTGTAAAATCCATACCATTCCTCTAAGTGAGCACGTAGTTCATCGACAGTCCTCGTTGCACGAAAAGCACTTGTTTTATCAACCTTAATTTTCTGGGCTTGGATCTTAGCCTGCGTCTCAGAAATTTGCTTTCCAATTTCAAATATTTCTTGCGCAGCTTTCTTCCCGTCCATTTTCTTCATATTCTGCCTATCTTCACACAAGCCCACAATCCCCAGCGCAAACCCTAGCAGCGGCTTCGACTTCTTATTTTTCTCGGCCGTCAGCCCCAGCTGTCTCAAATCCCGGTTCAGAAAGTTCTGGATAAGGAGGTAGTCGATCTTGCCATCTTGATTGAGGTGTCTGAAAGGGATGTCCTTGAGTGAGGCGAGAGTCGACTTGTAGTATTCCTCAAGACGAGCTTGCCGTTTGGGCGAGATGGAGATGTTATGGAATCGATCGATGTCTGTTAGGTCTTCGGAGACGGTTTCTATGAACTGACGGATGTCCTGGTCTGGATCCGAGTGGATCACTTCGATTCGTTGTCTCATGGTCGGCTAAAAGTGGGAATCAATCCTCAGACCACTTTCAGGCCAGCTTGAGAGATGGTAACAGTGATGAAGAGGCCAGTAGAATTTGGTTGTTCTACCAAGACGTGTTAAACGTGATTAAGTTTCTGCATGTCTTCAGATTCCGACGATGCGGGGTCGCTAGAGGCCAATTCGAGAGACTACTTACCTCCTTCTATAACCTTCAAGTTCGTGTTCTTTTACAATACACAATAATTATACAATTTATGTGTCACTGCTGACGATAACGGAAGTCCGTATTTGATTCTATATCTACGTTGTTCTGTGATGTCTATCTATTGGCTAGACCACGACCCCGCAATTGTTTCTGCGAACCACCACTTTTGAAGTCACCAGCCATACCCGCAGACCCTGCAGGTGTAGAAGATTTAGTCCTACCTAGGAAGGAGCTAATCAACGTTGGATCTCTCGATAGTTCGAAGAGCCATGTTGGTGATTATAAGATCCCTGCAAATTGGTGCTTCAGATGTAGATGTGATTGCCACGCGTTATCTTTCCAATCTATCTAGTCGGTACGACGTTACGTTGAGAAAAGGATGCGTATCTTAACAAAGTCTATTTACCCGATGATGCTAGAACCCATCTATATACATGATGAGGGGTCTACCTGAGTTTCTCAATCGGTTGTCAGTCGTCTTTCTCGAAGGAACTCTTATCGGCTCTCCGCCCCATCGGCAGCCACCGGCTTGTGTTGGAAGATTTGTTTGATATCCCAGCATACTTGGATTCTTCAGAAGTAATTCAAGAGAGCTGTCAATTGCCTTTTTGTGTCTATTCGGAAGATTGTGGTGTTATCTTCCACAGCAGGTATCCAAAATATTAGGATTTGGACTCTGGTCTTCATTCTTCCATTCGCAAATCTAGTCCTTTTTCCTTGCTTTATTGGAGGAATTTGGCACTGGTATCATAGCTTCACATGCAATATATAACACCATGGTTGGGAAGTTCCGAACTCCGTGGTCGTCTCGCGACGGGCCTGATCTTGGCATCGATGGAATATCAAGGTCTAATTCCGGAACCGAAGTCACTCCAACGTCGTCTGAGAAGAAGGAACCGGATGGGCAAGATGTTGATATCACAGCAGCAGCAGAGGATTTGCCCAAGTTTGCAAAAACTCATCAATTTGATCCAAATCTACCACAAGAGAGGATCAACATCCTGCACGATGCGACAGCCACAGGCGATGTCGAAGCGATGAAAGTAGCAGAGGCTGCCTTTGCAGAGGACTCACCTTACGAAGAAGTGAAAGCAGCAGTCAGAGCCATTGATGGGGGCGAAGTAGCGAATACTGTTCGCGCCTGGATTCTAGGAATGATCTTTGTGACGATCTGTAGCGGGTTGAATATGTTTTTGAGCATGAGGTACAGCTTCTACCCCATTCATCACGAGACAGTCCTAATCAGTCACTCTTCAGGAGTCCAGCTATCTCATTTCCGCCAGTTGTTGTACTATTGTGAGTTTCAATTGTTCCAGAAGACATACCGTCTCGCTGATTTTTCGAAGGCTAGTATACCCAGTTGGTTGTATTTGGGCAAAGATTGTGCCCATGAGAGTGTTCAGGACATTTGGTTGTAACTGGACATTCAATACCGGACCTTTCAATATCAAAGAACATACAGTAATTACAGTAAAAGTCCCTTTCGAAGCCCTACTCCATCTTTCACTAACTTACCTGACAGCTCATGGCTAGGTGAGGAAGGACCGAGAGAACAAATTGTAGGATAAAACTTCGTTAGCTGACCCAGAACAGTGTATCCATAAGTTATGCTTACAGCACTGACGCTCTGCTCGCGCTGAAGGGGAAAGGTTCTTAGTCCCTAAGAACTGCTTTGCACGATGTCGTTCTGACCAAACTTTAGCATTTTACAACCTCGATATGGGCTGGGGCTTTCAACTCCTGTTCACAATTAGCAGTCAACTTATAGGAATCTCCCTCGCCGGGGTCTTCCGACGCTTTCTCATCTGGTATGTTAATATTCTCAAGGCAACGATGATTATTAGCTCACTTCGATTTAAGGCCTTCCGCAATGGTATGGCCAGGTCAGCTTTCAAACACTTCACTGCTCTTCGCCCTTCACGACAAGTCTCGTTCAAATCCAGCAAAATCTAGCGGATGGAGTGTCTCACGCTACCGATTTTTTGTTTATGTAATGGTGGGATCATTTGCGTGGTATTGGATTCCTGGGGTTCTCTGGCAGGGGCTTTCCGTCTTCGCATTCGTCACTTGTGAGACTCTCCTGAAGGTGTCTCTTCGAAATCAACCATTGACAAGGTTTTCTAGGGATTAAGCCAAACAATGTCGTACTTAATCAACTCTTTGGAGGTTTTACGGGTCTATCACTAATCCCTCTGACCTTCGACTTCACGTGAGCTTAGTCCTCATTTGGAACGAGGCGACACTACTAATCTTTGGCAGATATGTCTCTGGATATCTTCTAAATCCACTTCTTGCTCCGGCGCATGCCCACTTCAATACTTTGATTGGACTGACAGTTTTCATGATTATTACGGCTATTGGAATTTCATACACTGGGTCACTGTAAGTTTGTCATCCAACCAACTACTGAATTTAAGCTCAACCCAGCAGCTATTCGGCATACCTTCCGATCAACACCTCTTCAATATTTGACAATACCGGTGGTTTCTACAACGTGAAGAATATTCTCACTCCAGAATACACCTTCGACCTCGAAAAATATAAAGCTTACTCGCCTTTGTTTTTGGCTCCGTGTTTCTTCCTCAACTACGGACTTTCCTTTGCGTCGCTCACCGCTGCCTTCGTACACGTAGGAATTTTCCATGGGAAGGAAATTTGGTACCGATTTAGGACGGCAAGAGATCAGGAGCCTGATATTCACATGAAGTTGATGAAGAAATATCCCGAAGCACCAGATTGGTGGTATTGGATTTTACTCCTCGTCTCCCTTGCCTTCGGTTTGGCGACAGTTTTGGGCTACTCGTCCCAATTACCATGTGAGTGATATTAATATAATTGTGTGAGCTTCCAACAGAAGCTAACAATCGTGACAGGGTGGGGATTCTTTGTCTCCAACATCATTGGAATGGCATTCATAGTAAGTTTTAGTTCCTCGTCGCTCTTAATAAATATTTAGCTGACATACTCCAGATACCCACTTGTATGATTCTTGCTACCACCAACATCCAGTTATGTAAGTCGCCGTAATCCTAATTTTAAGGAAGTCTCCCAAGCTAACAGCCCCTTAAAGCGCTAAACGTTATCTCGCCATTTCTCGCTGGTTTCATGATCCCCGGAAAGCCCATCGGTGTCATGATGTTCAAAGTTTTCAGCGTCATTACCTTGGGTCAAGCGTGAGTGTCAAGATTCAAATTGTGCCGCATACTCATAGCTGACTATTCTTCAGACAAACATACTGCGGCGACTTAAAGGTTAGTCAAGAGTCTGCGGGTCTTATTTGCCTCTTGCTAACACTTTACAAGCTGGCACACTATATGAAGATCCCACCAAAGACAGTATTTTCATGTCAGATCGTTGCCACTATATGGGCCTGTTTCGTTCAGATTGCAGTCATGAATTGGTCACTTGGAGCTATCGATGGAATCTGCACAACGTAGGTCTTTGACTTAATTGAAGTTTCAAGGCTGATCAGACGTGTTAGAACGCAATCCGCTCACTTCACTTGCCCCAATGGGAAGACATTCTTTTCTTCATCCATCACATGGGGTAATATTTCATAAGAAATCCCCAGTCTTAAATGATCTGACAAAAATAGGTGTCATTGGACCAGCTCGCATGTTTGGTCCCGGATCAATCTATTCCGCCATCCAGTACTACTGGCTTTTGGGCGCCCTACTGCCAGTCCTCTTCTATATCCTCATCCGATTCTTCCCACGCTCGCCGGTCCGACTTCTTAACGCTCCCGTCATGCTCGGCGCCATGGCTTGGCTCCCTCCCGCGACGCCTCTCAGTTTCTCAAGCTGGGTCATCGTCGGTTTGGTATTCAATTATTGGATTAAGCGCCGCTGGCCAGGATGGTGGCAGCACTACAACTATCTTACTGCTGCGGGTTTGGACTCTGGCCTTGTCATTTCTACCATTATTATTTTCTTTGCGATTACGCTACCGAATGTCACTATTCCACAGTGGTGGGGTAATGTTGATGTCTATGAGACCACGGTATATGAACCAGCGATTTATGGAGAGATCAGTACTAACGAGAACGTGTTAGGATTATCTTTATAGTGCTGTTCGGAAGATTCCGGCTGATGGAGAGACTTTCGGCCCAGCAGTCTGGTAGAAGGTGATAACAGGCTTAAGTTTCAGTCTCTTAGTATACGTCCAGTCTGAAGTTTTGCATTCGCAAAGAAAGGTAACGATATTATGTAAACAAGACTAATTATAGCCTTATCTTGAGTTTTTGATCGTCCACATAGAACTCATCTTCGCTTCATCTAGAATCCATACATATCCTCACTACCACTTACACTCTTCATGTTGCCCCATCGCCATCTTTCAGGACCACAATCCCACCAACTACACCCTGGTACAACGTCCCATCCCTCCCAATAGCATTGCCCTGAAAATCATCATTAAAGGTTCCTCCCGCCCCAGTCTGCACCTTCCAAACCAAATCACCAGTCTCCCAATTCCTCGCCGTAACATACCAAACCCACTCGCCATTCTCCGCATCATCGGCATCTTGCTCATAGCCATACAACAACCCCATCTTCGTGGACAAAAGTGGCACACTTTTCGTCCGTATATCTTTCTCCCACGTAATCTTACAATCAGATCCAGTGAGCGGAATATCGACTCGGACTCCTCCAGCGGCCATTGTCGTCATGTTATTGAAAGCACCGTTGATATCCGCCGCGGTTGCATTGGCTGATGGGTAGATGGGCGGCGCATTATAGTCGTTAAACAGAACGACGGAATATCCATGCTCGCTTGCGTGGCCGAGTGACCCGACGTCAACAGCACTTGCTCCTGGGGCAAAGAGTGGGACTTTACAGAGCAGCTGGGCGTCTTCGGAATCTTGCGCAGTTTGGTGATAGATTAGTAGAGTGATTTGTGTGTCTGCGTGGTCAGTCACGGCGATGTAGGCATCGCCTAGAAGTGTGGGGGTGGTACCAGAGCCACGCGCAAAGCCTCCTGGTTGTTTCTTCGAGCCGGCATCGTATGGTGCACTCCAAAGAGTTTCAACTCCAGCATCTGCGGCTTGGAAGGCGTACATATTGCCAGTGGAGTTTTTGGTATCTCCCGGTGGCCCCGTGACGATGTAGACGGTGGTATTGCTGACTGCTATGCCATTCTCAACAGCTTGGTTCTGTAGATGAAGGGTGCTTATCTCGTTTGAGGGCGTGATGTAGCCAACTGTCGTGGTGTTTTCTGGCATTCCTCCATTGCCTAAGATGACGCCTGTTGTAAACCAGATGTTGGAGAGCGTGTCGTACATCCCGTTGATGAGCTGTTCTCCCGACTGCAGAGCGTGGCTGACATCAATATCTCTTGAAGTGGTAAATGTTGGGGGAGAGATTGAGTTATTTCTTTGAACTACAAATACTCGACCTTGGGTAGACGTGGCCAGAATAATGCTGTCGCTTCCCGCAGCAATTTGCTGAATGTAGGCAAGATTGAGTGTCTGGTTTGTTGGTGGTGACCATGATGAAATAGCCTCTAGAGTTTCAGGGTCGATGGCCTTAAGGCTGTATCCCGAGGCTCCAGGTTGACCTGCCGTCAACCCTCCGTGAGGATCGAAAAGAAAGGGTGCGATGCGTGTAGAGAAGGTTGACATCGAAATGTTCCTGCCTATTGGTCCAGCATAATCTGTACTCCCAGTGTTCCCACCATCCTGGTGCATCATAGAGGCATCGGGACAGTACTGGGTTTTCGGTTCGAGTGGCTCGAGGCAGGCAATGTTTCCGATAAACTGACCACTGCCATTTACTGCTTGGGAACTGGCGATTGAGGTGATGTTTGAATCACGGGCGGAGTTCTGGTCAGACTTTGTAAGTGGGAAGGTCAGATATATTGCCAATGGTTGTGAAGTAATAAATCTCTAGCATAGAGATGGGTGTTGAATGTTTTGAATGATTGAGGTCAATGTAGGTCGACTGTAGACCATTGTTCTAACATTCTAAAAACAAATTCCTCTATTCCAAACGCACATGAAGAGTTAACGACCGACCTGTTGGTTCTGCAAAGCGTTTGTAGTTACGATGCTCAGTACTAGCCTGAGGCCAACGAAATCGAGGCGCATTAGAACGTAGAAGATGAGATTCAGTTGATATCAGCCAATCAGAGGTGCGATAATCGAGAGTCAAGACGTGTGGAAGTTCTTCATACTGCTTTGGAATCGTCCTTACTATATAGTTGAAAAACAAAATGAAAATTATCTGGTCCATAGAGCGGAGCGGGACAGGAGGCACTAGCGGTCCCACCAGCCTCTGGGCATGGGCTATAGCGATCGTCATTAGCATAATGGTGGGGAAGAGACTGATCTTATACAGGAGATGAATGGCATTGGAATCCAAGCTTTTGAGGAATATATGACAAGTGGAGACTTCGTCGCCAATCAAATAGATTATCATACGGATTGGCCAAGGAGGATTATGCGAGTCCGATTGCTAGACTCGGATTCGGACATTATCTCCCTTTTTGAAAGTTCGAAAGTCCGAATGACAATCCGAGTTGAGCTCGGGGCAACACATCATAGGATTGCAGGAGATCAAGGCTTATGTCTCTAGCATTGTAAGAAGCCAATCTTCATATTCAAGGTATAACGGAGGTTAATCGAATTATAACAAGCTAGCCACGTGCATTTGGTAAGAATTGCCGAATCATAAAGTCAGTTCGGTCGTTATATGAGGATTGAAAGGCTTATTTTTATTTACTGGCGTACTGACTTTTTTATTTGATCTGTTCCAGTTCCAGTTGATTCGTAACTACTTTATATTCCATTGGTCATAGGCGGGGCCATTTCGGGATGGAGACAGGTTAACCGACAGCCGTGTTTTAAGCCCGACACCCAATTTATGGCACTGGCAGATAACAAAGGCTGCACTACAGCTCAGAAAAGGGTGTGCCTACATAGACACTTTAGGGGAGGCTTAGCCTAGCTTTGCAAACGGAGCATGGCTTGCCCAACGTGCTATTTGAATGAGTCTTGTATGACTCTCGTTTAGCTCCCCAGAAGAAAGATTAGATTGCTATTTGGACGTTTTAAGTCCAACACACTCCCTAGAGCTCCACTTTGGCGTTTGAATCTTCTTACTCCACTCAAGTCCCCTTGAAGATCTGATCAAATCAGGTCATGTTAATCAACAAGTTCCTGAACCCAGCATACGTCTCCACGGACGAAGGCAGAATCTGGCTCGCAGGCAGTACAAAGCCATTCGTACCAGTATCACGTAGCTCAATTGTAAAGACATATTTTGCCCCGGTAACAGCATCCACATAATCAACCGATCCACCTGTTACCATATAGATGGTGGTGCAGACAGGTCCATACTCGTATTGTGTTCCGTAGACGGCTTCGATGGCGGCAGAGGTGCTTTTAGCGAGAGCCTGGAGTGCTGCGTTGTTACTGACGGTAGCGGTGCAGGAGTATCCGTACGCTGTTTCACTATGAGTCTCGTGTCTGATAGGGGATAAGAAGGACTTACGAGTCATGAATAACTGGCTGTAAGAGTGTATGTCGATGTAAAGCTGTACACCTTTGCCAGCTGCGAGGTTGTCTATGTATGTACGGAGTGCTTTGTTCTCAGTTGCATCGCCCTCAGCTGCGCCTGCATAGAAATGTCAATGCCAGCAATTGGACCATCGGATAGAATACTCGCCTCTATAGTCCTCCTCGCACGGATCGGTCGAGGCTCCGCCTGTGTCGCTCCAGTGGAACGGCCAGTTTCGATTGATATCTCGGCCTACACATGAACTCGAAGAAAGTGTTTGGCGATTCTTGCGCCAGAGCCTATCATTTGTCTGGGTGTAAACAAAGCCTAATTTCTGTCAGATACTACGTAATTTAAGTATGTGGATGATCGTCAACATACCATCAGGGTTGACGACAGGAAAGATGTAGAAATCATATTTGTCAACAAACCCCTTGATTTCCGTGCTGGAGGCATAGTTGGTTAGAAGATTGTATACAAAGTATTCGGCAACCTGCAGAGTTTAGCTGACATCCCAACAACGAATCAACAGTATTATACCATTGTCCCTATCCATTCTCGTGCATGCACAGTGGCGTGGATCACAATCGCAGGTTTGCTTCCATTGCCGCCGCTTCCCCAAAAGTGAATTCCAGTGATTGCACGGCCCTTATTTGAATTGCCAGCAATGACGATCTCCGATTGGCTTGGATGAGCAGTTGTCAAATCTGTCAAGAATTGAAGATGATCGGCGTAGGCGTGGTACGAGTTGAACCACGTGGAGTTTGCAGCACCAGCTGAAGGGCGCGTTAGAAATCCTCCGCTCACGGAAGGATGTGCTAGAGCTCACGTGTATATGGAGCAAAGTTGCCTTCTTCGGCGATTGACGCGCCCAGGTCTTCATGCATGACTTCGGTGGTCATCCCTTCAACAAGTTGGTTAAAATCGTCTATTTTGTCCGCTGGGACGACAAGATCAACATGACTGTTGGGTACTGGCACTCCATTTGCCATGCCTTTCCACGTAGCAAGCGAAAGTTTGTTGACGATATCCAGAACTGGGGTAACATCTTCCCCTGTAGGAATACGCATGGCCTTTGCCCCGTCATAACTGACTTGGGCAAGCACTGCCGTGGCAGCAGTGAGGCCTAAAAGTGCTGAAGAAATTTGCGATCTCATTGCAAACAGTGAAGCAGAACAATACTTGAGGACTTGGAAAAGAATGGAGGGGGGGAAATGCGGTGAATTTATGCTTTGTAGAAAGGAACTGGCCTTCCTACTAAGGACAAACCGGGAGGATATGGTGTTGTGGTATATTCATGTGACATACTAA
The DNA here is from genome assembly GCF_007821495.1 of Lachnellula hyalina. NCBI lineage: Eukaryota > Fungi > Ascomycota > Leotiomycetes > Helotiales > Lachnaceae > Lachnellula > Lachnellula hyalina. The sequence goes on from NW_022157171.1 coordinate 111,791, forward strand.
TGTCGTAAAACTAAGGGCAAGAACATTCTACTAAAAGGGTCCTTCCACCTCGGGAGAGGTTAACTTAAGCTCAGCCAATATAGACAACGGATATTGAGTAAGATCTAGGCAGCGTGAAGAAGACTATCGCCTTCTTATCTAGGTGCTCTGCTCCGCGAGTGACGACATCAGCACCAATGTCCTCTCAACAGTTATACGAAGGTTGATCGACATACTGCAGAACACTGTAGTAGGCTATTGTGGGGGATCGCCCAATCCCAAGAAGTCTTGGCAGTTTAATACCAGGTAACATGAGCATCTAGGTTTGGTATCTCCAGGGTTGCGAACGAGCTTCCCAATGAACACTAGAGACCCTTGGCATCGCACCACCCTGACAATTATATATCCAGTAGATGAGAGATAGAGATGGATTCCAGATGCCCGATTAGGGATACCAGATACTTTTGACTTTGAATATAAGAAATATACTTTATTGGAAATTTAGAATGCAGAAGGCCATTGCAATATCGTGAACCTTCTTCGTGTTGACGGGGCTGGTTGGGCAATAGTGTCGAGTTGTGGTCTGCAACGAGATGCATACTAGCCCTTGGAAACACACTGCTAAGAAGTTGAGAGTAAAGGGACTGGGGGCGGGTATTCTATGTGAATTGAGATGTTATTAGGAAGGGATCGCTGACTTGAAGTCGAAGTAAGAATTTTAGTGCGTTTGGATCTTGTCACGTGCATGGGTGAACTCCGCAGTAGTCACGGGGTCGATCCGTAAGAGTCGCGTCGATTGCCTTACAGGGAGATTAGGGTAATCGAGGGACATCGTTTCCCGTTCAATCAATGTTTTCTTTGATCCCCTTTCAGTCGACTCAAGGGAACCCTGTTTTACAACCTCTACAAAAAGAATAAGCCTCGCCGTGCACAGAAGAAGCCTCGCCGGGGACAGATGAATCCTCGCCGGGGACAGATGAAGTGGCACTAATTTATAATTTGTCATGTGGCGTGGGATATTAACAGCTAAGTGCCACTTTTATGTCCAGCAAACTCAAGATTGGCGGTCTTTTAATAGAGAAGGCCGTAAAACACTAGGAGTTAATGAAGGATAAAGGAATGTGTGATCTATTGCCTTTCTCCAAAGAAATTGTTATTAATACGCGCTTCTATATGTTTTTCGTATTCTCTTTGACAGTTTGATTTATTCAATCTCAGAAAACCCTTGAACAACTTTTAAAAACATGACGAGTCGTTCCCAACGAAGTCATGCGAATTTACAAAGCTCTAGAAAGTTTTTTGAAGACAGACCTTCGGATACTTTTCCAAACTGTCGTGCGCCTTCTATTGGCTGAATTGAAAAGGGGCGTCTTAGAAAGTGCCCGAGGCTAAAACAAGCGAGAAAATATAATACGAACTTAAGGTATGTATTTATCTAACTCTACCTCGAGGTATGCTTCAACTGCAATCGACTTTTGAACTCCTTTAACATGTCGGATCACGCTTCTCACAAAACCGAAGCAAACCGTGCTCATTTCAAGTAAGTAGCAAATTTATATTCATACCCAGCAGCGACAATTCCTTGCACATGATAACCCCATGCAGCATAAGAGTACCTGCTAAAACACATCACCGGAGATGTACTTGTATCTATAGCGATTTCACTCTTTGCTAACATCTATCCAGTGATGCCGCATCTTCGTACAACAATAGATTCGAGAAGACAATCCTCCAGATCATCCATGAAATCCAAGAACGGCGTGAGTGGCTTGGGGTAGACTGGGTTGAAGACGCCTCAGAAGATGAAAGTGCCACCGCGAATCCGAAAGGAGCCAGCAGACCTGTCAGATTACTAGACTATGCTTGTGGTACTGGCCTAGTGTCACGTGTAAGACCCTTTTCCTTCCCCACTTTCGGACATGTCTGATTTGAACACTAGGCACTGGCACCTTACGTGTCCCAATGCGTTGGAATCGACCTCACTGAAGGCATGGTCGCAGAGTATAACAAGACGGCAGAGAACCAGGGAATTCCCCGGTCTGAAATGTTAGCGCACGTGGGTAATCTCATCGATCCATCCGACCCCTCGCCAGCGGCTTTCACAGGACCCGAGTTCCACAATTTCGACATTGCAGCTGTAGGCTTGGGCTTTCATCATTTCGATGACCCTGCTTTGGCTGCCAAAAGAATTGCCGAGAGGCTCAAGCCTGGTGGAGTTCTGTTCATCATCGACTTTCAACCACACGAGCATATGCACCACCATCATGCTGCGGCGAAATCTGTGACTCATATGGGGTTTTCGGAGGCTGATATTAAGAAGGTGTTTGAGGAGGCTGGGGTTGGGAAGGGTTTTGAGTATGTTGTTGTTGGGAAGGGGATTGTGTTCAGTGATAAAAGTGACGAAGTGAAGACTATGACGAGGAAGGTGTTCATGGCACGAGGGACCAACTTATAAGTATTATTTCTCATGCATCAGTGGTTAGTTGCAGGGACCAGCTGCTTATATCTTGCAGTCTCGTTGGAAAATCAACTTGATCCAACTGCTTGTGCTTATTCAGGATGCTGTGCATTCACACCAAGATGGCGAAATACTAAGTGCGAACTTTGGGTCAACCTGATTAACTTACTTCAATTAAACAAATCTCGTAGGAAGGAAATCAATGTATGTGAAGGTTAACTGGGTTGTATAATCTTTCACCTGAGAGCAGAATATTTCAACATCTTGGGAAGGATTTTTGATTGCGAGATGATGTCTCATCCCATTCCAAGATCTTACGCGCATGACCGATCGTTCCAACCTTACCAGCATGTTTTTATTCTCGTTATTATGTTTGACATACGTATAGCGTCAATGGTTGGTAGCCAAAGTTAACGGTTGACGAAGATTCGATTCGCACTTGCCATTTTCACTAGTGCAACTCTTCCACTTTTTGATGTTTCTCAAAAACACAATGCTTCCTCTATGCATCTTGGTTGTGCCACTTAACAATCCCACGCATTGACCATGGAGTCACAAAAGCCGCCCCAGACATTTCTTTTCTTTTTCTATACGAAAGTACCCAGTCGCCAAGTTACCACCTCTGCGCCAGGACCCTCACCACTGATCAGATTTACGACCTCATACTTCTGAAATTACTCAGCAGCGTTAAAATCAAAGGCGATATCGCAGACTTCGCATGCTTCATTCATTCTAGAAGCATGAAACAGCCCATGATCCTTCAACACGACTACTCCATCCAAAACATCTAGAAGAAACGTTGCAAAAAGAACTCCGTGATTACAATTCACATTCGATTGCAGACTGACGAATACCTAATAGACAAACGAGCGATGAGTTTCCAGGAATATCTAGTTGCGCGACGACAGATTGTCGGAGCAGATACCATCTCAGAATACATAATGCGCGACGGTCCTCCTCCGCCCACATCCGAGCCTCAAAACCAATACCAGAAGAGACCTCTCAGTACCACGCTGCGAAAGATAACACTTGTCTGGAATGAATGGGGGTTTGGATACGCAACGGTCGTTGGATGAGCTCCGGGTGCACGTTGACGTTGGAGATGTAACAGACCGGCTGTTTACAGTCAAATTTCTCGTTTGTAAGGCTGCGAGAAATCCACAAAACCACATACTCCGAGAAGATTAGCTACTACCCAGGACCAAATTCGAAGAGGTAGGCGTGCGACAGAGGTCCAAATTACCGTACTGGGTTGTCTCTACAGAGAACACGGAATGGCGAAAGATTAAGCTGTCGACAGCCATTTGGGAAGAATCGCTTCTTCGCGGACCGTGGAAGATGTTGTTTGATAAGTTCTAGGAGGAGGAGGTCAAATGCGACCACAACTCAAAGCCTCACCAATGTTCTGCCTCGGGATTGGAGGAGTCGGGGCAAGTTGTAGAGAACGTTGCCGGTTTGGAGACAGCCGATAGTGAATCCATTTCAAACCACTCCTCTCGATCAAACACGATGTCAGGCCTCATGGTGATTGTGGACACGGAAGGTGAAGGGGAATAAAAAGCCATCCCGGCTAGTCTTATGCTTATGTGCTACTTGTGTTTCATAAGTATTGTATCCATAAATGTGTTCGGAGAAGGGTACTCGTACAGCTTTACTCTGTATCACTTGATGGCGTTCGATTCTCCCAATCCAATCCATTTCATCCACCCCCAAATTGGATTTTTCTGGACTGTGGAGATATGGCTTCTGATACTATATGGGTTCATTTGTAGTTTACTGCACTGTTCGCAAAGGCTGACCGGTTAAAATGGCTATGCAGCAAGGTTCGTTTGGCTGGACGTGCGGGACGTCGGATTTAGGCGGACGCATGATTGCAGCTGCCGTGAGAGCAAGTTAACGAGCAACTGATCTTTATTTCTATATAGCTATGTTTAAAGCTTTTCTCAGTACGCGGTTAAGGCGTTTTTAGCAGCTGGATTTGAGTTCATGGTATTCTCACGATACCCGAGAGTCCGGTGGGCCTTGCTTGCGTGTGGATTGATCAATATTAGCAATCTACCAAGATGCCTACCGCTAGTATGCAATACCACAAGAGATCTGAATTGCTTCGAGTGCAATGCCGACAGCCTGAGTAAAGTGAGGAGGATCTTTTAGAAACTTGCTATGGTGATAGGATGGAAGTAATTGGAAGTAGCAAAAGTAACGATGCGATGTGGGGGAAAGAGAATGGGAATTGAGAAATATGCTGTATAGAGAAGACTGAAGAGGAGAGGTACAAGAAGTGATGAAAAGAGTCGAAGCACAGTATAGGTTGATTTGTAGATTCGCAAAGCCGACAAGTAGGTGGCATACCTAGTTTATGGACACTTGGTATTCTTCTAAGGGTGGTTCTCTGATCCATTTGAGAGCCTGTAGAATATCACTGAATAATTGGAAAGCCAATCTCCCTTTAAGTTGCCAGTCTATTATATCTAGCATACTGAATCACTTCGGATTATTTTCGGCTGAAGTCACCTATCTATTTTCAGTAAGAAAGTTATTCTGCTAAAACTCTCCGAACCTAGCAATCTCGGACCCATATAGCCATACCCATACGTGCAGTTATAGTAGGAGATTTATACCACATGCGTGGAAATTTCCTTAATTCATCCCATCTCGAACCTTCTTCTATGAATATGGCGTGCTAAACTCAAATCGCAACTCAATTGTTCGATTTTATTTCGGAAATATTTTCCCGGACCAACGATCTATTCTCAGGGAAGATTTCCATGCGGGGTTTGCAGTCCACATCGGGCTGACCCCGCAAGCGAAGCGAGAACAGGGGTCAGTGAAAGAGGGGTTGTAAGTGGGCCTCATGTATATTCCGACGCCCCAAGACCTCTCAATTGCTTCTCACTTCATCGATGAGAGAGAAAGATCCCATGTTTCCGATCTTCTAAGCCTCAGTCTGGCTCCACTCTCGGCTTTTAGTCGTTATCTTTCTATATATCTTCTCCGAGCCACCCCCGAAGGCCGCCAAAACCCGTCTTCAGCTCATTATATAGGCTGAATGGACTGCTCTAGCTGACTATCTCCAATCAATTAAACCATCTACCAAACCCCTCATCATCACCAAAAAGTCATCTCCATCTTCAGCTTTCTATTAAATAAAACAAAACACTCACCATGGCTCCATCTCTTCACCCACTCATCGACAATGGCATCACCAAGGGCGACCCCAACTTCTCTGGCGGAACCCTTCATTGCCACTGTCCCAGCGACAAAGTAGAGGTCGCCATCGCCAGCAATGTCCTCCATAACCACGCATGCGGATGCTCACAATGCTGGAAGCCAAAGGGTGCGCTCTTCTCCGTCATCGCCGTCGTGCCAATCGACAACGTCAAAGTCACCGCTCACGGCGAGAAGCTCACCGTTCTCGACCCAAGCGCCACCATCCAGCGTAACGCCTGCAAGTCCTGCGGCGTCCACCTGTTCGGTCGCATTGAGAAGGACCATGCGTTCAAGGGCCTGGACTTCGTCCACGTCGAGTTGTCGGATGAGAAGGGATGGCAGGAACCTCAGTTCGCGGCGTTTGTTTCGTCGATTATCGAGCAGGGCTTCAACCCTGCTGGTATTGATGAGGTCCGCAGCAAGTTCAAGTCTGTCGGTTTGGAATCGTATGATGTTTTGTCGCCGCCGCTTATGGATCTGCTTTCCACTTTCACCGGGAAGAAGGCAGGGAAGCTATGATGGGATTGAGTTGCTATGATTGAGGGATTGGAGTTGTAAAGGAAGAATGATGAAATGAAGGATGAAGAGATGTGGGGAGGGTCGGGAAATCAGACTCAAAAGCTGTCAAGAAGATGTCGCCTCATAAACCGAGGTTTTGAGATTTTCTATGCGTTCGAATTTTTGTAACAATGTTTCAGTGTCGGAATCTATAAATGGAGGTCCAATTACAATGAACTGATTTATGTTCTAGATCAAATCATGTGATTTGCAAACAGTCTACAAAATGTTCCCGTGACAATTTTGGGAACCTACTATAAAATTTGGTGGATGTAGTTGAGAATTCTCGAAGTGCGATATGCAACAAATTAATGGATATATAATGGATTTTGAAATCCACTATAATAACCCTCGATATGGCAGTAAATTCAGTTGAAATGACACGTTTCCCGGTCCGGCGGTCCTTGAATACTTCTTCCCTTCACTTCAATCAACGTTCTCGGCATCGGAATATTCCACTCTATCTTCCGGCCAACCTTCGAGCAACTTATGGCAAGTATCTTCCCTGTACCTCAAGTGCATTTTCTCACCCCTTCTCAGCAATAAGAGCGTCCACAGACGTCTCGAGCGCATAGCTACGAAGAAGACGACAAGGAAGATTATGAATAGAAATGGCAAGAAGATTGTTCAGACCATGTTCACGATCAACATTTCCACCCTTGCAATATTCAGCCCGAGATCACAATCGCAGCTGAAGACGAAGAGGAATTCAGAGAAAAGCGCGAATGCGATTAAGGGGGAAGTAGAAGACCAGGGGAATATAGAGATTTTCTTAGAAAACGACACTGCTTTCTCCTTGTGAAGTTCCTCTCATTTCGGGACAAGGCAAGGCAATTTTGAAGTGTGGGCCAGTAAGTTTTCTGGCTGTCCGATATACAAGCACAGCTAATAATGCTATTCTTATAGGTACATGGTATTTCAAAAAGCTTAAGCAACAACCTTCGAAAACCACTCTGTTGCACACAAACCGAAAACCGCATTTGTCAAACCTCAAGCTCTAGCTCTCGCTCACACCATAAGGATAACCTCCATCTCCGTCTCACCCGCGATCAGACACGGAACTAGGACACCGGGGAACACCGACAGAAGAGTGAATACATGCGCAAAGACCTGTTGGACGCGCAATACCCTAAGTTAACCACAGACAAAAAGATCAAGGCAGAGCTATGATATAAGGCGACTGGCGGACTGACATGGGCTTTGCAGCAAAAGACCAAACTCTGCTTAGATCTACGTCGAGAACACGAGACGGCTTGTGGGGAAACGACACGCTGATAAGGGTTCGGGGATAGATTTGGGACAAGGAGGATCGGCAGGGGGCGAAGTGGAGAGTGAGGTGTGTTTAGCGAGGAGGTTTCTGATCAACGTGCAGGGGATAGATGGATAGATGGATATATGGGGGTAGTTCTTTGATCTTTGGCTAGTTTAGGGTACTCTTTTATCTGAAAGTTGTACTTATGTTTTCGTCATGTACTGCGCTGAGAGGAACGGGTTGGAATTATTTTGAACTATAAGGGGGTAATAGACAGGGGTTTCTTTTAAGAAAGAGATGGGTTGTTATCATAAAGAGATATAAGTGACCGCAGAAGATCGACGCTTTAAATACCACAGAGTATTTGGATTGGATCATTAGCAGTTACACCAAGCCATTTAAGATCAGTTGTACGCAGGTTGCGATCCTGCCAACGGGAGACCGTCACTTTAAAGTATTGGAAGCAGGAGCATATATGCTGCAAAAGAAGACAGGCCTCAGAAATTGTGCATAGAAGCTTTACAGACAAGCTGTTGATGAAGGAGAGCTTTGTTATAACCGAAGAAGCTAAAGAACATATCCGGAAGACGAAGGCATTTATCAAATTGGCGCCATTGAATCCCAATAACCACGACAGATTGGAAAAGAAATGGCTCTACGCACATCAAGAAGAACATGGGTTGAAGGGCAAGGAACATTTGGCTCACATTCGAAACTGTAGTGCAAGCGTGCAGATTCAGCGATACTGCTGTCAAAGGGAAATTGCTGTCATTTAGTTCCCGACTGCACAAAGCGTGCTTGAAGGATAGAAATGGCTACGATGCAAATGCAATGCTTCATTGCCCTCCAAAGTGGTTGAAGTCATGCCTAAAGTATTGTTCAAAGAGCAATGTAATATTGTTATCATAAACTTCGTATCTCGATTATTGGTGTAATCTAGCTTTGCGGTTTTGTGCGTAGGGCTATATATAATTCCAAAACCAGGAGTCTAGGTAGCAATAAATCTAAGTCCCTTTCTTATTATATTATATATCTTGCAACGAGGCTAACATTCGAGAAAAAAAGTCTACGCGTGGTATACCGAATTCCTTTCTGGTATTCTCTAACTATACTAGAACTTATATCCTTAACCGGCAAAATATCACCAAGTCAACCGAGAATACTATATTGGGTGTACCTTGTAGAAGATAAATTATTATTTCGCATTTTCGGTGCAATGGATTAAACGCACAGTGTATTCCATACAGCGGCTTCGCTATAAGTTGGAAGGTAGATGCAATGAGTAGGCGCGGAAAGTTGCTGTCAATGTGGGTGGGACGGTCATTTGTTCTTTTCATCGGGAGTTAAAACTTGTACTCAAGTTAGGGAGAGAGGGGGTGCAAAGGAGCCGTTGATGTGTTTGAATTTTATTGCCGTGTGGTGTGGCTGCGTTTTGTGTTCAGATAGTCGGCATCCGCAAAGATATGTTATGTACTCCTGCCGAACTCTGGGACCTTGTACTTTCGTGCTCCCGTGGACTAAGAGGTAGTAATAATAAAGAGTGAGTTCTCATATATACCCTATCGATTTCCTTGCCTGTGTATCGCGATTCGTTCTAGTGAGTGGAATTGCTAGTTTCATTGCCGAGAAGACCAGATAGGCTGGATGGCATCTGAGGGGTATATATATCATAGTGCTACTATTAGAAAATAGCAAACTAAAACAAATTCTCATGCAAGAGTCACCGTGGCCATGGGACGTAGGAGCTAAGAATAAAGCCAAGGGATAAATTTCTCTGGGTGCGGAAAGAATTCACGTACCAGAACCGGACGCTCTATCTCCAGCTCCAGTCCGGTGATGATTTGTAGGGGTTGAATTCAGGCTTGCTGTCAAGTTAGAATCTACGGTCGGTCATTCGTGTAGTTTGTAGAACGAATAAAATGAAGTTACATTGAACTGATGTTATTAACACGAAGGCAGAGAGCAGTCGCCGGTATTGGTATTTACAAGCGTGCTGCGTGTTTTCCACTACAGACACGTTTGACCTACTATCTTGGATTATGCTGTTAAGAGAAGAAATTGCTGTCATACAGGAATATACGGTCGTTTCTTCACCTGCAGTGAACTGGGAAATTCAATTGAGATATATAGAAGAAGAATCAAGGACTAATAAAACTAATTAGCAAGCAGGTTCTGCTGTGCTATGTTACGTAAGATCTTCTACTACCAAGCCATCACGGCCAGTAGATTCTTGTTCTGGCATTCTTTGCATACATTGCTACAGAAGGAGAGAAATGTGGCTATATACCGCTAAGATCAATGCTTCCTGGGACCCCGGCCCTCGTTCTGGGGTGGAGGTGGGATATAAACAGTCGGCTAGCAAGCTAGGAAAGATCATCGAAATCACAAGTTCTGCAATGCAAGGTACACATGACTGTGGAAGGTTGGGAATAAGTTTGAGTAGATAAACTTTGCATTATGGATGAAAGGAAAGGTTTATCGATACGAGAGTGCTTGAGCTGGAGTGTAAGTAGGTGTCGTGAAAGTTACGACAAATGGAATTGAAAGATGAGGATGGGAATTGGTCGTGGGTTCTGTTTTGATTTGTACGAGTGGGAGGGCAGAGAGGAGAGCACTCGCCTATAGTGCATCAGGGTCAAAAGCCCTATGTGTTTGGATGGAGGGATTGGAAATAATTGAATAGCTGCTGTTATATACTCTTATCTACCTTCATGTGGGCCGGCCTTCTCTTGTTACTATCCGTTTGGGAATTCAGGGTTTCCTCTTTAGGCAAGTGGCTCTTCCATTTTGGGTAATCTGCTTCACATGAAGACGAAGGAGTAGCCAGAGACTTTAGATCGGAAACTGCAATGACATGAACCGTACAGTAGTATATCTTCAATTAGACCCATACCCATACTCAACCGATCCACTTCTCCCGCCGCTATCTCTCTGTATGGTGGCATGCATTGCTGCAAAGAATCTGCCTCTATTTGCAGTTGCCTCAATCATCAGGCCATCACGGCAAACGCCACCAACAAGGAACAAGGAAGTTGGGTTGAGGGTGAGTATATTCCATGTGCAGTACGTGCATGGATGCATGTATGTGGTCTGGTGTTGGGCAGAAATCTCTTCCATTTTTGCTGTTCTGTTCGGTCAAGAGTCAGAGTCATTGTGGGGCCAGATGGAAGGATTGAAAAAGCCCTAACGTCCTCTAATTGGCTCGCTTGCTGGTCAACCTGCTAGCGCGGGCAGCCCACGCTAGATACAAAAACAACCCCTCCATCCTCTGATTTCCTCTTTTTCCCTCTTTTTTCCTCGTCGCACATACCCCGATTCAAGCAATCAACTCTGTGCAGTAAGCATCCTCCATACCCTTCGCTCCATCTTCATCAAAGGCTTCATTACTGACATCTCTCCTGCCTTCACAATAGATTCAACCTCCCTTTGAGAGAGACAATACAAACCCCACACATAACGAAAAAAATACAATACCGCAACCATGGGGTGAGTCTCCACAACATACCACACCTGCCATCCAGCCACCGCATCAGCAGCATCACGGCGACGATGGCAGAGATCTTAATGGAACCCTCGCTGACATTCCTCGTCTTTGCAGTAAGGAGAAGATGCACATCAACGTGGTCGTTATCGGCCACGTCGATTCTGGAAAGTCCACCACCACCGGTAAGCTGGCCCTTGACTCGAAACTCGACTCCCAAGCACAACCCACTCACATATACATACAGGTCACTTGATCTACAAGTGCGGTGGAATCGACAAGCGTACCATCGAGAAGTTCGAGAAGGTAAGACTCATTTTGTTTGTTTATTGTGTTTTTCACCCTCATTCTCTCTCTTGATCCTTCCGTCATCACCAATTCATGCCTTATCGGCCAACCTTTGCCCCTCAGTGGCGCAGAGTCCTTCGCTTGCCGCCCACCACAACAACAAATTCTTTGCGCCCGCACATGCCACCTCGTATTCGCACTACCGACAATGCACGACAACGAATTCAATCAACTCTTTCTTTTTAGCTCGCACCATCTTCTCTTCATTATTCCTCTCTTTTTTCCTCACCTTTATCTCCTCCCCTTTCGCTCACATTCACTTTCCAAACCTCATCCACATGACTAACCCCATCCCAGGAAGCCGCCGAGTTGGGCAAAGGTTCCTTCAAGTACGCATGGGTTCTTGACAAACTAAAGGCTGAGCGTGAGCGTGGTATCACCATCGACATTGCTCTCTGGAAGTTTGAGACTCCCAAGTACTATGTCACCGTCATTGGTAGGTCCTTCCACATCTTCCTCATCTCGAAAATACATACTCATACCTCCCCTAGACGCCCCTGGTCACCGTGATTTCATCAAGAACATGATCACTGGTACCTCCCAGGCTGATTGCGCCGTTCTCATCATCGCTGCCGGTGTTGGTGAGTTCGAGGCTGGTATCTCCAAGGATGGCCAGACCCGTGAGCACGCCCTCCTCGCCTACACTCTGGGTGTCAAGCAACTTATCGTCGCCATCAACAAGATGGACACCACCAAGTGGTCCGAGTCCCGTTTCCAAGAGATCATCAAGGAGACCTCCGGCTTCATCAAGAAGGTCGGATACAACCCCAAGTCTGTTGCCTTCGTTCCCATCTCCGGATTCAACGGTGACAACATGATTGACAACTCCCCCAACTGCCCTTGGTACAAGGGTTGGGAGAAGGAGACCAAGGCTGGCAAGTCCACCGGAAAGACCCTTCTCGAGGCCATTGATGCCATCGACCCACCTGCCCGTCCTACCGACAAGCCCCTCCGTCTTCCTCTTCAGGATGTTTACAAGATTGGTGGTATTGGCACGGTTCCTGTCGGTCGTGTTGAGACTGGTGTCATCAAGGTATGCAAGATGATCCCTCTGCTAAAACAAAGCTAACCTCTCAGGCCGGTATGGTTGTTACCTTCGCCCCCGCAGGTGTCACCACTGAAGTCAAGTCCGTCGAGATGCACCACGAGCAGCTTGCAGAGGGTCTCCCAGGAGACAACGTTGGTTTCAACGTCAAGAACGTCTCAGTCAAGGAGATCCGTCGTGGTAACGTCGCCGGTGACTCCAAGAACGACCCCCCCAAGGGTGCCGAGTCCTTCAACGCCCAGGTCATTGTCCTCAACCACCCTGGTCAAGTTGGTGCTGGTTACGCCCCAGTTCTCGATTGCCACACCGCCCACATTGCCTGCAAGTTCTCTGAGATCTTGGAGAAGATTGATCGCCGTACCGGAAAGTCCATTGAGGATGCCCCCAAGTTCATCAAGTCTGGTGATGCTGCCATTGTCAAGATGGTTCCATCCAAGCCTATGTGTGTTGAGGCCTTCACTGACTACCCTCCTCTTGGACGTTTTGCCGTACGAGATATGCGTCAGACCGTTGCTGTTGGTGTGATTAAATCGGTCGTAAAAGTTGACAAAGCTGGAAAAGTAACGAAAGCTGCAGTCAAGGCCGGTGCCAAGAAATAGATGCTCTTTGTTCTGTTTCGAGCTCGAGCCTATTTGTACTTTTGATGGTTATGTGCAGTGAATTATGAACGATGGGAATAGATAGCTTTGCTTTCCGTACAATGGCATCAATTCCTGATAATCCTTTATACCTGTGATTTGTTTTCCGTACAGTAGGATCAATTCGTGACAACCTTCGTCTTTATACTTGTGACATTCCAAGCCCCTTTCAACCAAGTGCTCTATTGTATTTATATCAACCGTCTCAAGAAAGATTGTAGTGAGCCTGTGTTAGGTCTATCTTTAATCACGGATCAAAAAGACAGAGTCTATGAGGTTCCGAAAGACATGCAGCGGGCCAGCCTCTGCTCTGAGATGATAAGTACAGCCCCTAATAATGAGATAGAATATCGCTAAGACCTCTAAAGTCAGACATTGAAGGAATGTCAACAAAACCTCCATCGACCAAGGACGCCGGCGCATACTTGCGCATCATCACGGCTAGCAAAACCGGCCTCGTTCACAACAAACAGACAACGCACTTCTATACGGGTTGGGCATCACCAATGAACGTTAACTTCATCTTAGCTCCAATGGAGACCTCCAGTCAGGAACATGACCAAGCTACTAGATTGGAAATTTTCAAGTGGAAAGCAGGAAATGCTACAGATGAGCCTAAGACCAAGCGTCGCAGACCTAAGAAAAGCCGAGTTGAAACAGAGTAATACGAGACCCTTGCGTTGTTCCTAACCAGCATGCACTCTGACACTCAGCTGGCGTTCGCTTGGCGAGTGTGGTCCCAAAGCTATTCAGCAAGCAAGGTGCTGCTATCATGGCAGGTTTGGATCAGAGTAAGATACTGGTTGGTGGTCGCGGCCTGCACATCAATTAGAGGAAAGTTTCCAAGTCCGAGGCTACTGTAAATGATGAAGACGATGAAGACGGTGGAGATAACGGAGATAGTGGAACTATGAATGCTCCTAAACATAAGAGCCAACGTCGTGGTTGAAAGAGTGGACGATTCTTCTACTTAGTTTGCTTATCTAAGAGGGATGTTGTAGCCCGGTCCTAGGCTTTTACCCCTATTGGTTAGCAATTAGCGATCCTCCATTAGATAGCACTCTACTACTAGTATTAATATCAAATAATCATACGAACTTTCAAATTTTACAAGATCCTGTTATAGTACATCTCATCTACCTCTCGGAATCTATTTTCTTTGCCTATTCTTTCTCTGCTGCAATCCTTCCCCCTAGATGCACCTTCTAGGAGATATCTCGTAGTCTAGATCACATAAGGAGCTTTACACTCATAACTATATCTGTAAATAGTATCCATGGAACAATCTCAGCGGTGTGATCAAGTTCTTATAAACATGCAGTCTAGGAAATGCCTACTTGTAGGATAGTTGTTTCTAACAGAGCACTTATAGCAAAGATGAAGCACCGCAAGAAGCTGTTACGTCGAACAAACGAAAGTCTCGACAGAAAACCCTTGGTAAAGTCAAGTTACGACGAGATAAAAGATCCTAGAATCTGGAGTACTTGAATAGTTGCTAGCGATTTGGGTATGGACATTAGCAGGCTATGATAGGGGTTACACGTTTATATTTTTTCTCATGGTTGGAATTAACAGAGGTAAAAGCCTAGGATCGGGCATCTGTACTCAATACACGAGAAGGCGCTCCGTGCGCGTCTGTGTTATATACGTTGTTGGGGAGTTAGAAAAATTCAGGTTGACGCTATGAATGAAAATTGAATTGTGGGATTCAAAATATCCTGGAGGTATATCTTGAGACCTAAGTTGGTACTTCTTTCAGACCGTGATCGTATCGTCTGAAGGTTGGAATACTGGCTAGAAAATTAGAGATGGAGAGAGATATTTGGGCTTTTGGGAGGAACACGACCGCTTTGGTTCTAGTGTACAAGCACACTGACTATACAGGGAATCAAGAAAAAACGAGGATCTTTTAGACATCTCTAAAATCATTCATTGAGTGTGTATAATCTCCCTAGTCCAAATCCGGCACTGGCAAATGATCAATCAACTTGACCCTCCTTCCCAACTTTTTCATCGCCTTAAGTGCATTCTCATCCCTTAATTTCATCGTCTCCTCCTTTCCAACCAGAACAAAATCATGCTTCAGTAGCTTCGTCCCCTCTTTAACACCGTATACTTTTGCTGTAGCGGCGTCGACGGTAGTAAAGTCTACAACGAGGGATTGTTTAACGCCGAAAACGGCATCCGAGGTTTCATAGGGGTCGTTGCGAATGTAGAGTGCTCTAGAATATCGATCATTAATTAGCTAACTTGCTCAGAGGGAAAAGTGAGTACATAAAAAAGGGAGACAAACGTTATCAAATGATCCCAGCCCTCCTTCTCAAACATAAAATGCATATGCGCCGGTCTCCACGGATGGCGTTTCAACAATTTCAACAGCTGTCCTACGGGCCCATCATGTGGAATCGGATATGGAACCGGCACAATGGCCTTGAAATAAAAGACCCCGTTCTCGTCGCTCTTCATGACACATCTGCCATCAGGACTTTGTAGATCCGAATACTGCACATCGTAATGCCCAGTTGAGTCCGTCTCCCAGATATCGACCTTCACATCCACAATGGGGATTCCTGCTTGATCTGAGACTGTGCAAACGACGAGACACGGCTCGCCTTCTGGGTCGGAGGAGATGGTGGAGCCGTTGGAGATGGTGGGCGGGTCGTGGGTGTGGAAGGGGCCGAGGACTGAGCCTTCGGTGCTAGAAGCTGGTTTGGGGTGGTCGATTGCGTCGACGAGGAGGGAGAGGCCGAGGATGTCGGAGAGGAGGATGAATTCCTGGAGGATATACCGTTAATACAATATCTGTCCGCATATGGGGAGGGAGGAGTAGAACGTACGTGTCGGACATCACTCGATATCTGGCCAACCTTTACCAGGAAGTTCAATGCTGCCATCCATTCCGCAGTGCTTAATCGGGTTTCGCGTGCAAAGTCGTGGAGATGTGTTACTAGTCTTTCCATCACATATGTGAGACGCTGATCTGGGGATTGCGAGTTGATGAGGATGGTGTTTTCGGTAATATTGTCGATTGTGAGGTCCTTCATAGGAGGTATATTCAGCTCCGAGGAGGCCATCTTGAGAGAATTATTGTTTACTATGCTTTCGGATTTGGAGCTTTCGAGAGATGGTATTGAGGCAGGTGGGGTCAAGTGCGGGGTTGTCAACTCGGTCGCCGATGGATTGGGAGTTGTGAGGTGCTTATATAGCTCCTGGGATCTACACAATGGTAGGACGAATGTTTGTAAGTGCTTTGAAATAGCTTCATCTTGATGCTTTGGACGGATGGCGGCTACAACGTGAATGCGGGGATATTTGCCCCACCCCCACCTTGCCAATGGGTAATTATATACCCGACGCAAGTTGCTTCCAAGATATATGGAAGAATGTTTTGACTCGTGTATAGCTAGGCAGTGAAGCTTTCTGCCTATTAAATATTAATCTGAATGTCAGAGGATTTATTAGCGTGAGAAGAGCGGAAGTGTCAGAGATCCCTAAAGTCACGGGATAGCTAATAATTCAGATTTTATTCCGCAGGGCATTCATTTAAAGTCTAACATAGAGTATATAGAATACAAAGGGACTAGATTGCGTTAATAATTCTAGTAGCTGTACCTACATTTGATTATTCATCATCACGTGACCAGCCTCCTCATCCACCCCTATTGACGTATAGTGAAATACTATCGCCTACGCAAAGACATATTCTTGATCTAGGTCTTAATTATAGACTCTGGTTTCACGGTCATCTAGTTTCAACCTGTTACTTACTATGCTTCACAAGGCTGAGGACATGAACGCACGCCTTATATACTAGGCTCGTGAGGTCCATGAACCCTATCTCCCTCCCACGGACCATGGCTTTTTTTAGGGTTGATTTTCAGTTTATTTATTTGTTATTAGAAAGAATAGGTGTATTGTTTATTACAAGTTTACAGTTCTCGGAATAATTACTTCTAAATGCTAACGGCATTCCCCCTCCCTGTTTTAGTGCAGGTAGCTTTTGATTATCTATAAGAGTGATATTCTAACTAGACTTATAAATCTAACAGAGGAAAAGATCAATCGCCACAAACTTCCATGAGCAAGGTTGGGGTAAACTCGTAAGAGCTTAGAGCTCGGCAGCGACCATAGAAAGAGCCTCATGTTCCACCGAGGCTGGCGGCTATGCTTCTTGGCGGGCCTCTTTTGGTGGACAGGGCTGAATTGTGCAATTTTTATTCGAAGATATTATGTGGGGGTAAATCTTTATTAGTCGATTTCGGATGCAGATCTATTAGTGAGGCTCAAGGTAATTCGTCTACAAGGCTGTTGGCTTTCGATAGTATCCTGCATGCATCTATCACGGAAACAGGTCGCATAGGTTTTAATACCCCACCAGTGCATCCGGCCTCAAATCAGATACTAACCAAAGGACCCGGAAGCTATCATCCGTATATCTATGTATAGAATATGTGTAGAAAGCCTTGTTGCTGCATCTAGATGCATCATAACATGCGGCCAAACTAGATGGGCTTAACGGAGCCGCGCGGATAGTCTCTAGCAAATTTGTGCGTAACGGTCTTATGAGGTTCCAGTATTGTAGTATCCTCTCTTTTTAACCTGCTTACGCCGCTCCTCGATGTTTGTTTTCTTTCCCTCCTACATTTGTACGTATTCTCGGTATCTTTACGGGATTTGATAAACCGATCCAGCACGCCGAATTGACCCCTGGCTATAACCATGGACTATCCAAAGAATCCACATAGTCCACCACCGGAGCAAGAGACCGAACAACACCATCCTACTAATCCAGTTGACCCCTGGGCATCACCTCTGCGTCGAAATAGATATCGGCGACAGTCTTCCCTGGGCACAATACGATTTGCGGATGAGATCCAACAGCATTCGTCACCGTCTGCATCAAAAGATGCGGTTGAGATGGAACCAGTCGAGAAGCATGCGAATGCCCTGGGAATTATTACAAATGCAAGGCCAATCTCTATCCGTCGAGTACAGGTAGGAAGTCGAGCTGGACAGACCCCGCCCACCCCCTCGAAAGCTTTCTTCTCTAACCTAAAGAGCCCTGATCGGACCGCCCCATCACCACCTTCGTCTATAAACCCTCACTTTTCGAATATCAGCTCATTGTCATCTCCTCCAACACCAGGGTCTGGAAAGCCATTATTGTCGCACTTGCAGAGTAATGAGCCAGAGAGTTATTCTTTTGACAGAGGGGGTCTGACAACCATGTCTGAACAAGAAAATGGTGGAAATGATATAACAAATGGAAAACAGCAAACTTCTCCTGACAATTCAAATGCTGCATATGATGCAAGGAGATACCCGGAATGCGAGTATGATAGGGACGGAAGATTTGTGTACGAGCAGGAGAATGGTAGTAATGGAAACTTCAACGGTAATGACAACGACAAAGCCAGTAAGTTGCCTCCGGCAAACTATGAGCAGTGCTGACATTGAAAGGCTTGTTGGATGGGTGCCCCGCAAAGCACGATATATATTCTTCGAGGAACAGCTGGCTTTCGGTGTCTTTTTTAATACTCTCTATATATTCGACTGTTTTCTCTGGAATCTACCTCATTCTTGCGCTTGTTCAACCAAGATATGGTTGGGGTATTCATACAGGGGGGAGACTCCCACCTTCAACAGCTTCGACGCTTTTTGCCATGGTAGCGAAAACGATTGAGTTGTCATTTGTTACCGTCTTTATAACATTTCTGGGTCAAGTACTCAGTCGAAGATCTCTTATCAAGGCATCCCGCGGCGTCACCATTGCGGAATTAACAATGCGAACATGGGTCATTCAACCAGGATTTATGATCACACACTGGCAGACTCTTCAGCATGCAGGACTTACCATTCTGGGTGCTATCACTATAACTGCTGCTCTTATGGCCATGCTTTACACGACAGCCTCAAATGCCCTTGTCTCTCCGCATTTAAAGTATGGTGGTTGGCAAAATAAGTTAATGTATGGCTTAGTCAAAACAAGTTACGCTGATGCACCTTATATTGCAAAGACTTGCCGCACTCCAGTCAAATTTGAAGTTGACCCAGATGCTGGGACCACATGCTTGTCAATATTACATGTTGGACAAGGTATCTCTATCTTTCTTCCTGATTGCGACACGTTACTAACAAATTTATAGCGCAACATAATTATGTCACCTTCCTTGGCAATTGGACAGGCATCAATATAGACGGCAGAGGTATTTCCTCTAATTTGTCACAACGGCCTCAGGCTCCCGCTCTGATGTTCGATAATACTACAGTCACTGGAAGCTGGATTATGACAGAGACAAGCAACGTGACTGCTGCGTATAATAACCACAGCAGGATAATCAATAATGTGACCATGGCCATGCCTCATGCCGGTGTCGTTGCTGCTGCACGTCAAGAACGAAATGCTATATTGCAACCAGAAGAACTAGACGGAGTGGGAGAGTATTCCGTTAGAGCTGCGGTAGTCAGTCCAGCTATCAATGTCCTCTGCGCCAACATGAATGCCAAAGAGCTGGCACCGCTTGTCTACGATCAATGGCCCCATCACAGCAATGCGTCTGCTGATCAAATTGGCCAGCCTGGTCACGATGGAGATTTGATACCCGTACCACCGTCGAAATTTCTAAACACGACAGTTGTTGACGACATATTTGAATGGGGCGAGTCTGAGACGTACAGTCGCCAACCACCAATTTTCGCAACATTCCCCATGGAATACAACTCAATCGTGAATGTCTCGGCAAAGGCTATTGACTATGCTTCCAGAGACTCGATTTACCTCCTCATCAAGGCCCCAGATATATCAACGCAGAATTATACCCTATGTCGAATTCGATCTTTCCTCTCTCCAGACTGCAGTACACACTATAATGTCTCAGGGAAGACAGGCGGGAAATTAATCTCAAACTGCGAAGACCCAAATGACGAAAATGCTTACATCCGGTCGGCCCCTGATGCACCCACGGTTGGAAAAGCACCGGACTGGATGGACGTTGGATCTACTTGGATGACTGCTTTATCCTTGGGGACCGGGATCACCAACGCAAACGCCTCAATTTCAAGGCTCCTTTCTCAACTCGTCATTGTGGAGGAAGATGGTGTTCCGCTAGCATTAAACCCTGTGATGCCTAGTCTTGCAGAGTCTCTTGCCGTCCTGGCTGGGAGCACCTTGCTTGTGAGTAGCACAGATGCGACGTTCAAGCACTCCTGGAACTACTCGAGCCCTATATTGGAAGGACAACAAATGTCTTTTAGTGCCTCCCTGGCCTCGCAAGAATACACATCGGGTCCCACCCAAAATTGGCAATCAATGTTCTATATTGTGCTGCTATTCATATTTTGCACCAATGTTTTCTGTCTCATCTACTTTATAATGCGTGCAGGCCTCGTCACCGACTACACGGAGCCTCAAAATTTATTTGCACTTGCAGTCAATAGTCCTCCTTCGAGGCACCTGGAAGGAAGCTGTGGAACTGGACCGGAAGGAAATCAGTTCAACGTCGATTGGCATGTGAGTCAAGAAGACGCTTCTGGACACTTCTTCATTAAGAATGGCCCAGGGCGTTTGGACAACACTAAGAGCTTTCTGGGGCTGAGGAGGAGGACGGGAAGGCCGAAAGAATTGAAACATGCGTCGAGCTATAGTATGCTTAGTAGTAAGCGGAAGAGCTGGCTTTAATAGATGGTTGACTCCTAAACGAAATGTTTCAGATGATGGGTTAAAGGACGGGTACATAACAGAGTTAGATAGCGTGCATTTTATTTGCAGATTTTGAATGAGAAAAACAGCAAGCAATGTATTTCGTCTTGGTTTAGGGCATCTTTAAGCTATGAACATGACATATCAATAGTACTTTGGCATTAGAATGGTAGTTATTAAACATCGTTGGAAATATGATATAGCTGAAGAAAAGCTTCTGCTTTTAAAAGGGGGGCGACCATTTCGCTTGATGAATAAGCGAAGCGGAACGCGTAGAAAATACCTACTTCTTTCCTACTAATTATCTACTTAAATAAGTTTTTAAACTGAAGAAGCTCCTCTATATCCGTGCGACTAATGATTATTCAAGAAAGCGAATTTTAAGAAAAATTATAGTAGCTATGGTTACACCAGACCGTCGATCATCGCCTGCTGCCACCACGCACACCTTACATTGTCCAAATCATCCGTCTCAGTCACAAGGCGATCAAGAGTAATCGCCAGAACCTGGGCGTCGCTACCATAGAGGGGAAATGAGCCGTTCAAACCGACGGGTGCTTTATTTGGGTCGCCAGCCTGCGTGAATCCAATGATCGAGTCTTGCAACACATACGCCATCGGCACGTCGACGGGGTAGCCGCTGTCCAAAGTGCTAGAATCTCCATCATAGAAGGTGTATTGTGTATCATCAGCATGATAGCCAGGTGATATGGCAAAGAGATAGCTGTACGTCTCGTTGCCTTTAGCTAGGGCAAGGTAACGGGTTGTGCAGGCGAAATAAACGTCACTTCTGATTTGAACAGCACGCTGGAACTGGGTTGAATAGTTGGCGGCAGGGTATAGGGTATCCAAGATGTAAGCCAGCGTAGCATTGCTGGCTTCTGGAAGTTGTTCCTCGAGCGACAAAAACATCTCGGTGTCGGTACTTATACTTGGGTCCACGAAGGACACGGATTCATTGGAGTTGTGACCAATAAGGAGCTACTTAGGGTCAGATCATGAGAATATGTAGAGTATCAGAGAAGCCCCCCTTACCTCAATGTCTTTGTTGAACGCGCCCTCAGCTAGCAACACCTGCGGGAGCTTGGGTACATAATCTCCATCAGGTGCGGGGCCGAATACGACATTTCCCCAGGAACCCTGGAGGATGGTCTTCTCATTAACAGATTTGAGCGTCGCAGCATCGAGCGCACTCAGCTCAGCTACTGTCGAGATATTCGTGCCTGTGATGTTGGATGCTACAGTCATAGTAAGCTCGTACCCGGCCGTTGAGTTGATGTTGAACTGAAAGGCCGGGCTCTGTGGGATTGCTCGTTTGAAAGGCAGCGTGCTCTTGCCGCCGTACGATGTAATATGGAACACGATGCTTGATGCACCTGCACTTCCCCCAATAACCGTCACTTGGTCTGGGTCGCCACCGAAGAGCGAAATGTATTTATGCACCCACTGCATCGCCATCAACTGGTCGTGCAGGCCTAGGTTGGGAATGGTATCGTTTGCACCACCAAGCCATCCGTACATACCCAGGCGATAATTGATGGCTACAATCACCATGCCTTCGCCGTTATCCAGCTGCGATCGAGCAATCAGTCCCGCCGGGTCGACAGCTTTGGAGCCCACGGCATAGCCGCCGCCATGGATGTAGACGAGCACGGGGGCTAAGAGTTATTAAAACTGCTATCTCACCATGACATATATGGGACTGGAAGCTTACTTTTCGTAGTGGTTTTATTGAAGGTACTTGACGGAACATAAACATCCAGCAAGAGACATGCCTCGGTTTGGTTAGCTTCGTTCCAGAGTAGCGCCTCTATAACCTCATCGGACACGTTGTACAGGTTGGCAGATTGCTGAATGGTCCAAATTGGCGCACCTTGGATACATATGGCGGTTGTCGAGCCATCGTTGATAGTCGAGCTATTGCCTGTGATGCTAAGGGGGAGCTTGAAACGGAGGTCATCCACTGGCTGCTGAGCATAAGGCACGTTGCTGAATATGTAGTAGTCCCCAGTCGTCTGCACAGAAAATTAGCGTGTATTCTGGGATATTTCATTGGGAGAGTTGGGACGGATTTGAAGATTACATTCACGGTGGCGGTATGGATTTCATAACCTAGGTTGACAGAGGGCGTTGTGGATGCAGCAGTTGAGAAACACAGAGACATGAGATGGGCAAGCATCGCCCGGCGAGACATGGCCTTGATCATCCTGGCTGATGTTGGAGCGTGAGAGGATGCTGAAATGAAACAGCTTCACTGTAAGTCCGGATGATGTAACAATCTTAAGACCGACCAATATCAGTGATATTAGGAGCTGCGGAGGCGGAATCACCACAGCCAGGGAAAATGCAAAGGTTCAATAAGGAAAGTAATTATTCCATTTTATGGATTAGGATAGCTAGATTTGAAAGCCGCATGGCAGATCTTTTAAGAGTCAATTGAACAATCTGGAATCCTTTAATCTCTGGTCGGATTGAGGCGGGAAACCTCATAGCTCCGTATCGCTAAAGACACAGCTGTACAGGGGATTCCGGTGCTCAGCCCCAGAGTCGTCCAGGGGAGGGGGGAACAATCTACGCACTATTGAAATCACCTGAGATTATAAGCGGTAGAAGAAAGCAGAGAATAAACAGAGTTCAATTTGAAGTATGAACTTATATGCTTTCGAATAGTATTGTATATAATATTACTAAAACTTAGACTTTTGCCTAGTTATTTTCAATTGTGCTCTCCGCGTCTTGCAAGTGGTACCTAGTCATTTGTGGAGAACGTCGTATAGTAACAATCTCCTCCCTAGTCTAGTTCGCGTTTGTCTCCCGCCTTTATATTACTGGCCTGTTTATATCAGTCGCGCAAAAGCCTGCCTAACCAGCCTTAGCTTAGGGGGTCGGCGCTGGCTGTGTTATGACGGATGTGCTACGCGTACGTGCTGTTCAGGTTATTCTTAACTTCTGACCTCTGCACCTCTAAGCTTTTCTCTTTGTAGTTGTCTTAGTTAATAAAACCTTCATATTGATACTTTACCAAAGCGTGGCACTGGTCATATAGCCCAGTTTTGCGACGATTTTATGCTCTCTAGACCTCAATACTTGGTAAAACTATTATTTTTGATGTATTGTTCCCTCTTTCGTTCCTTTGCCTCTCCTGTCCCCTCCTCTCCCTATATTACCCCACCCCACCCCACACCTCTCAACCCCACAACTCCCCTCATCCCCTCAACATCGTGAAATTCCACAACTGACAATTTAACCTAGTTTAACGTCTAAAAGTCGCAAGAAATGTGACGGCCAAGCTAATTTTAAAGTTATTCACAGCTCAATTCCATATTCTTTACGTAGCAATGATTAGCGTCTTCTGCATTCTATACCCGCAGAGTTGCACTAGAACGGAGGGTTAGTCTTTGCCTTTATCTACTATTTGGTAGCTTTAAGCTGGGCCGAATGCATCAAGCCCGTCCGGATTTTTAGAAAATTCGAAGTGTCGAATTAAATGTCTATTAACGAACCTAGAAGAAAAGTTCTGGAGCCTTAATCATACAATTACTGCTAAATACGATGAAAATGAAGATGCTGGTTATGAAAGTGTAAGGAAAGAGGCGTTACAACTACGCTTGCTTCTACGAGGCTATATGGTTGATGGCTTTGCGCGAAAAGTAAATACTACTAGCTCGGTTTAGCATAATTGATATACATGCTTAAATTCCGAATGCATTTCCAACTAGTTAGCCAAATGTATTCCATCTATTGCCCTCTTAAATCTTATCTGTTTACAAGAAAGAAACGAAGAGACCGCCGTATCTCGAATCAAACTAAAAACTATATGGTGCATCCATTCATCAATATCAAAAGAAGCCATGCCTCTACATCACAACCCCTCCAATACACCGCGGACTCTTCTTCGGCGCATTGCCGAACCAATTCCTCTTCCAACCAGGCCCGCCCTCGTCCTTCTTCGGCTTAGGCGGCGGATACGGAGCGCCTCTAGATTTCCACCCCGCTATCAACTCAGCCCTATTCGATTTCTTAATCTTATCCCGTATTTCACCAGCTTCTTCCGCCCCCTTCTTCCCCCTTCTTCCCTTCCCAGAAACCCCGCGCTTTTTCTCCTCCCGGGCCCCCCAATACTTCTCCCCATAAAGCGTCAAGATCTTCTTCCCAAACGGAATATCCCTCTTCGGACGTACCACAATCTTCTGCTTCCGCCCAATAATCTCCGGCTTAAACACCACATCAACAGGCGGCGGATTCTGCGGATGCTGCGCATCGTTCATGAATCGCGTCCAGTTACCCAACAGCCCAGATGCCAGAAATGCCGTCCGGGGCAACGTCTCGTTGGTTTCCCCGAGCGGCCCGTTGAAATCAAGCACGTAATCTTTGTCGCCGCACGTATCTTCCTCTTGCAACGGGAACAGCTTGCCATTATACTCACACACTACATCCCCCTCCAGTATTGTTGACAGTGCACGCACGCCGCGGTTCAGCGCGCTGTAGTTAGCGCTCGGATACTCGACGATCTCGACCAGCACATCCCGCGTCCACTCATCTCGGCTTCCTTAAAGTGCCCTATGAAAAAACAGCGCGGGGCTCAATCTATGAAATCATGAAATGAATCAGGGACAACGCTGATACAACATTGCGGAGTTTTTTATAAATTCTAATTGTATCATCACCAAGTACAACATAGAAGCCAGGCACTAGCCATTTGATATAGAATCAATTCTGTTCCAAATCACCTAATCAAAAGCAAATCTAAATGCCTCGCTGTAACCCATATCCAGATCCTAAATGCCCATTGTAAACCTCCAACGCCAAATCCCTTAAAGTACACACCCTATTCTTCCTCGCTCTCACTACTCTCATTAGCCCCACCACCCTCGTTAGCCCCACCACCCTCGGTATCCTTAAATGCCTGCTCCAGTTCCGCCTCCAGATCCAACTGAATCTCCTCATCACTCAACCCACCAGCATTATTGTTCGCCGGACTAGGCAGCTTCAGATGGTCCACGTCCTCGTTCCGCTCCATATCGTCATCCTCTCCCTCAGCATCAGCATCACTATCCTCCTCACTAACATCCTCACTTGGATCCCTCCGGACGACCGGTATAGATGTGGCTGTGTATTTATATGGTTGTGAACTCGGCGCATCAGGGTATTCGATCGTAAAACTATCGTCTTCTGATTCCTCTTCCGGCTCTGGTGATGGCGGTGGTTTTGGTTTCTTTGTCTTCTCTGCCTTCTCGACCTTCTTGCGCTGTGTCTCGGCCTTTGCCGCTGTAGCTGCTTTCTTTGTTGTCTTGGATGGCTTTCTTTGTGGAGCTTGTGCGGGCGTTTTGGTATGTGGGGTCTCGAGTTGTGGATATTGTGACCGTAGGGTAGATGCGTCTTGGGCCCAGGGCGCGCTGATGAGGTTCATGTCGAATGTAGAGTCCACTCGGTGGAGAACGAAGTGCTTCTTGACCGAGTCGAAAATGAGAACGTATTGGCTGTCGCCTGATGTTCGCGCCCCATGGTAGGAATATCTGTCTGAATTGTCGGTGAAGGATAGGTCGTAGCTTGTAGAGTCAGAAGGCTCGAGGTGCATGGAGGTTGTAGAATCGGAGGAGGGGTCTGGCTTGTGGTTATCTAGGATGCTGTCAGATCTTGGTCTTAATTGTGAAAGAAGGCTTTCGGGTTCAACACCACATACATCTGATTCCTGTATAGATTTCCTTTGAAGCCTTCCCCAGCAAGGCGTCGCTCAAGACGACGGGGTATTTCCCCGGCTTGTCGATATCGATTGATCCTGCTGCAACAGCCGCCATGATGTACAGTACTTATGCCGGCCTGCCTTCTGCTGCTGTTGTTGTTGTTGTTGTTGTTGTTGTTGGTCGAAAGGAATGGTGATTGAGACAGGAATTGGGATTGAAATTGGGATGGGAGTGGAAGGTTGGAGGATAGAAATGTAAACGTGAGTCCATGCCAAGCACGTGGAACACAGTCAGCTCATTGTCGTTGCTCTTCAAGGCAGTCCACTTGGCTTGGAGTTGCACCAAGAAGTCGGAGGAAGCGAGCGGCCAATGACCCCAGGTTTCGCGGCCCGCGAATTAGCGAGGCCCGACTTCCGTTCCGCCCCGCTTCCCGCTCCTCCCTTCCTGCTCTCTCCTCACTCACCTCCGCTTTCTCTGTCTGTCTATACCTAGATATATATTTTGCACATTAACCCATATCACTCACCAGTATAACATCACCCCCTTCACAAACAGACAATCACAGTATGGAAAATTGAAGCTACGTACAGCTCTTCTGACCCCTTCCCTCGTTTGCGTTGCCACGTTACCTTTGGCTTGATTTCTTTCTCGTTGTTCAAATACGTCGTATATCATGGCCGAATATAATATGGCCCCAAATTGCCTACTAGGCCCGGGATTCCGCTAACTCGGTCGGCATTTATCCAGCACTCTTCCCCCCGCATTACAGGGATCAGTGTTGATCCAAACAACAGACGGAAGACATATCTCCGCACAATGGAGGAACGAATAAGGTAGAGCATAAATGAAGATCCCGGTGATCCCCTGAATCATCAACCATACGAAGGCTTCAACTTGGTATCTTTAAAGTAAACCACGCGTTTCATATGATTGACCAACCATTTATCAGTTTATAGGCAACATCTGAACTAGTGTGTAACCGGTAATTTCTCCCTTCTGTCACAGATTCAAGTTGAGATTTAACCTCAACGAATGAAACTTCTGCTTTCTGGCATCCATCTCACCTTTATTTCCTGGCTTCAATTACCCCACATCGGCCCTTGATTTACAGCAAACGCAGCCTCAATTCAGGTCCTAGTGGACCCAAACTCTCCATCACAAGATCATCCAACAGGAACAATTATCCAGCATACCCAGCGTCATCGAATTTAGATCAAGCTACCGGAATGTGATGCCGGACCATACTGGTCATGCTTCTATATTACCAGGTATCACATGGCTTTGGGAAACGGGGATTTGGTCGGTTCCGAATGAAGCGGGGAGGTGTATATAAGGGGCTCCTGGCCTATTCAAACCCTCTGCTTGCGATTGTCCATTCTACCATCAAATTCGTCGAACTTTCTCTTTTTAGATAATGCATTTCGCTAGTATGCTTTTGGTGGCCAGCACGGCAGTCCTTGCCGTCGCTGCACCAGCCACCGAGAAGAAGAAGAGAGCCTTGAAGAAGTTCAAATTCTTTGGTGTCAATGAGTCTGGAGCTGAATTTGGGAATACTGCCATTCCTGGCCAACTGAACAAGGACTATGTCTGGCCATTAACGTAAGCTGGCCCATTTTTATCATAAGCAGTGATGCATCATACTGACTTTTGATGAAAGCTCAACAATCGACACATTAGTTGGCCAGGGACTCAACATCTTCCGTACATTCCTCTCATACCTAGCTACCGATCCTGCCTACCTAAAGAGCTAACACATCCCAGGTGTGCCAATCATGATGGAACGCATTATTCCCACCAGCATGACCGGCACTACCAACGCAACCTACCAAGACCCCATGGTCACCTACATCAACTACATAACCAGCAAAGGCGCCTACGCCATCGTCGACCCCCACAACTTCGGCCGATACTACGGCAATATAATCACAGATTACACCGGCTTCCAAACCTTCTGGACAACACTAGCAGGAATCTTCAAAAGCAACGCCAACGTCATCTTCGACTGCAATAATGAGCCCCACGACATGGGCTCCGCTAGTGTTCCACTACTCATGCAAGCTTGCATCGATGGAGTCCGCGCTGCTGGTGCCACGAGTCAGTATATCTTCGTCGAGGGAACCAGCTACAGCGGTGCGTGGACTTGGTGAGTCTTCCTTATCCCATCCCATCTCAACCTTGCTCTCTCCTTTCAGCTACTGACTTAACTTGCAAACAGGGTATCAGCCGGAAACACCGACCTTTCTTCCCTCACCGACCCTCAAAACAAACTCGTCTACGAAATGCACCAATACCTCGACTCGGACGGCTCCGGAACCTCCGCCGACTGCGTCTCAACCACCATCGGCTCTGAGCGTCTCGCTGCCGCTACCGCCTGGCTAAAGTCCAACAACAAGACGGGTATTATTGGCGAGTTTGCTGGGGGGGCTAATGATCAGTGTAATAGTGCTGTGACGGATATGATGACGTATATGACGGACAATACGGATGTGTGGTTGGGTGCTCTTTGGTGGGGTGGTGGTCCTTGGTGGGGGGATTATATCTATAGCATGGAGCCTCCGAGTGGGGTGAGTTATACGGATACGCTGCCCTTGATTTTGAATATTGTTTGAGGTGGGAAATGGGAATGGATGGATGGATGACTTGTAAATAAGAAGGATGAATGGAACACGAGGGGAGAACTTGTATATATGCTTATGCTGGATACAAATGCGGCACTTTTTATCATTGACTTTTCATGTCCCATGTCGCATCCAATTTTTACTCTTTACTGTCAACGTTTAGAGTCAAGGATAAGTTTTGAAAACAGGTTGAGAAGCTTGGCAAACGAGTTCGATAATTGCTATTTTGGAGAGAAGACACCTAGTTCAGCCGCTTCGACAACACTCTTGCACCAGCCTAGTGGTAGGGTGGGCAAATCAAGAGCATCACCTTGCCCGTATTGGTAGTAATGTGCAATGTAGAGGAGTAGATGAAACCAGGGTGTATTCCAACATTCTTCATGGTACAATTACATGACTATAATTGACGAAGCTCTTTCTGCTGCTAGACCGTTGCCCTAGCGGGTTTAGGCAGCGCCTATATGTGTCCTAATCTCTCTAATTCCAAATTGAAATACTGCTCCGTCTCATTCCAACTATCTATATCGATATTGGTGAGATCTTCCGGCGCCGAGGTATCAACCATATTAAACAGCATCGGCATGAAGTCGAAGGGCCGGCGAGTACTCGGCTCTTTGGGCAATGAAAAATTGTTGCTGTCCACAGTATTATCAAACGACATATCCTCCTGTGAAAAGGGTGTTGCTTGAGTTGAATACATCGGCGCTGCTGCAGCCAATGCCGTTTGAGGTGTCTCGGCCGAGTAAGAGGAAGTAGCCGAGCTCCCCATCGGCCAGTCGGCCTCGTCATTCCTACTGCAAAGAAAATCCTCCACCGTCCTACCATACCGCTCTTCCCACATCATCCGTACCCGATCCCTCAGCTTTCTCATTGGCAGCCACAGCTGGCCAGTCCTCTGCTCATGCGGGTCATTCCCCCAATCTTGAAATACACCTTGCAGTACTGCCCACGCACGAGCCGATATCTCAAAATGATCTGCGCACTTGTTGTCATATGGGCAACACAATCCTGCTAGGAGAAGTGCAATAGCATGCCACTGCACATAACTCCGAGACTGCCATGCCCATTTCGCGATCGAGGGCGATGTTTCGAGAATCCGCGAACACTCGAGAATGTCGATGGCTTTGCGGAATAGATGCGTTCGTGTCTCTACAGATAACGTCACACCAATCTCAGCTAATCGAAGTGGATGGTAGATATGAAGCAATATTTTATTCTGTTCATGTACTCGTGAGAAGTTGAATACCTAGTGGGCCGCATGTACTTACACTCATCAGTCTCATAAAAGTTCTGCCTAGTAGTTCACACTGTGGTTGAGAGTGCGGCGCTTTAGGTGGGTGGTTGAACCCTACTTCCAGTTGGGCGAGAATTTCATCTTGCGTTTTGTTGATTTCTGCTGCTCTGGCTTCCAGACCTGAAACCGATCCATCCATTGCAGAAGAAGTCTTTTTGAAGCCGACATACCTAAATCGAGCACCCATACGTGCCATTGTGAATTTAGTCAGACAAAGTGTAATATCCGTTGCCCCGGTCCAGGGTGGCGGCGTTTTTGTCATATTTGGATGCAAATCAGCGTCGTTCAAGTTTAATGGCAGCGCCACGGTATCTTCGATGATCATTGGCTCGATTCCGAAATCCTCAGAGGCTCTACAATCCAAGGCACAGATATTCCACCAGAGCCGACGTCGCATCTCGATTTCAAAGGGCGATATCCCTGAGCCGGGAACGTCTCGATGAAGTCCTACAGACTGAGCGGAACGAATAAGGTTGCCAATGAGGTTTCGAGCAAGTCCATGGTCATTCTCATGGGGAGCTGCAAGCTGCAAATTATTAATCACCATGTCGTTGGGATTAGAGCTATACTTACCAAGAACTGAGCGAATGCC
Organism: Lachnellula hyalina; assembly: GCF_007821495.1. Lineage (NCBI taxonomy): Eukaryota > Fungi > Ascomycota > Leotiomycetes > Helotiales > Lachnaceae > Lachnellula > Lachnellula hyalina. The sequence continues at coordinate 142,647 of NW_022157171.1, forward strand.
TGCAGCGTCATCAGGTTCCGGGTACTTAGGAAGTTGGCGCGAGCCAAGGCCTGCTCTGTCGCAAATCTATACTTGGAAAGAAGCTCTGCTCTTTCCTCCATGAAGCATTCACGGACTTCTTTAGGAGTCATGCTCACAATCACAAAGTGATATATGGCAAATATCGCTGCCTCAACCGGCTTACTTAACAGACCCGGGTCATGTTTTGCAGTGAAGATGTGACTTATGAACGAGGGTGTATGCAGAATCTTTATCAGCGGATCTACATTCGACATGTAGATTTGCCAGTAAGTATCAACTTGGCTCGTTGGCGGGTGAAAAGAACGCATGTCTAGGACCAACGAGCTAAAGTTGAACATGAATCCTTGATGTTTAGTAGGGTGCTGGACAAAAGGCGACGGCGTATTATGAGCTTCATTGTCGCAAGGCTCAGACACAACCAACAGCTTCAGATCATCGATCTACATGCCATTAGTTACTGCCCAAGACGTATCACTCGACATTCGTAAACCTACCTCTTCTAATAATGTTGCCCAAAGCGCACTATCATTAGACACATACCGGCTCTGTCCAGCATCGGTGATCAACATTCCAGGATTCTCTATTGAATCTAGATCTAGATCCGGCTCAGGAGTAGGCATAGACTCTTTTGGCAGCGGCGCTACATCATTTCCATTTGGACTTTGGCTGTTGGAGTTATGTTGCAAGTTCCTATTTCTCATCTCCCGCAATGCTTCTTCCATCAGCTCTAGCCGGCGCTGCAAATCCTTCTTGTGGGCCCCAGAAGTATATTTCATCTGCCGCCGAGCCCGCCCCGGGGGAGGAAAGACACATTGTGCATGATGTTTCTTGCAGTGCAAACAAGGCTCGCGTCTGTCGCATTTGATCTTCTTTTCGGCGCAGCTATGACAGGATCGCGTCTTGACCATGATGGTCCGATCAGTTGACGGGTCATTTTCATCAGGTGACATGGCGACTCTAGATCAGCGCTGTTCTGGATGATGACAATACCCTCCTAGTTATTGTTATAACTAAGGTGTCAAGGTAGTTGAAGCTCGGGTTTTGTTGCAGGCGTGAGAATGCGGCTGTCACAAAGGATGCGTCATCTCTAAACTGTGCCTAGTATTACTACTTGGGACTGCTAAGTTGATAGTTTTACGGCCGAATGCTTTGTAAACGGTAATATACATGGTGTGGTGTTGATGTCGGGACGATTTTCAATCCCGACCCCCGAAGGTTTGTGGCTGGTGCTGTGGCTGATGGTCTGCTTATGTACTGTACAGTAATTCTTATCTCACCACCATTTATCGCAGTAGCTTACATATACTCGTACCTATCACGTGGAATGTTCCGTCAATGAATATCACGTGCCATTACTCTTTGTAATTGAAGTTGAAAGGGTTATGTACAGTTCAGATAAGCTACACTTATTACGTTATGAATGGTATAGGGACTTTGCATACGACCATATTGAAACGTGCACAGAACAGTGGAGCATAAACACCTATGAATCAATGAAGTATGTATAAGATGACACGCTTGCAATCGTTCCCCTCTGCTAGTCATTACTATCGTGTTGGGACACAGAATAGCTAAAGAAGCTACATTTTCTAGAAGAACTTCCAGTCCTCCTGTTATGTTATATGTACAAATATCTCTCTGTCATATCGCACCATGAGGTCCAGCGATAAGAACAAGCCAACCAAACTAGATGCTCCTTAAGCGCATCTACAACCGTAAGTTCCATTCTATCCTCAGTCAACGATAATGGCAGTTGTGCTTTTAGAAACTCTACCAAGTTCTTCTGATCACCGCTTTCCATCTCTGAAGCCACTAGCTCAATGCTCCGCCAACTGTCGAACTTAGTGAAGGTCGGATAGGCTTGCCAAATCTCATGACAGCGAGATCGATAAAACCAAGAGGGAGATGGAGGAGGAGGTATGTGTTATGGGATTATTGCTACTTTAGCATTGCTAACAATGACACAGATTAACAAGGATCGCAAAAGCTGGAAAGAGTGGACAGATGCTCAACTTATCACAAGATTTGAGAACGGCGACGTGGACTATTCGCAAGCCCACGGAAAGGATATGTCCATTAGGATTTCACAGGCCTACCAAGCCACTAAACCCGAGCTCAATGTCTTGCTGCCCCCTGCTGTTGCAAAAGTTGCAAAGTTTATTGCCTCGGCCAACGAAAAAGGCATCGGACCAGGCTTCTGGGTACCTCGTTATGTGAACCGAGCTTCATTCATCCTTTCGGCGGAAGAGACTCTTGAAACGCCTGACTCCACGAATGGGTTACCCGAATGCGAAGATCACCTTGATAGTTCAGCGTTGAATAAGAAGCAGGAGGAAAATTCCGAAGATGTCCAAGAAGATCTGAATGCTTCACCCGCTCCTTCTGAGTCCACAAGAAAGAGGACCCCTTCGTGTGCAGACTTAGACGACGACACCCACAAGTCACAGGAAGATAACATTGAGAACAATGCATCTTTGCAAGTAGAGAAGAAACAACGAGTTGAGTAGATGGAAGATGTTATCCAGATCAAATGCTGATGACGTGGATGCCATTCTACTCTTCCCTTCTGGAAACCCTCAACACATCATCTTGAACGACGCATTATCACCTTCCACCCCGTGGAAGCTAGCTCACCAGCCTGTACCAATTTCAGAATTGGACACTTGTCATTATCTTATCCGCTCTGGCACACTTGCAATCATTATCATTTCTGATTATTTCATAAAAGACCCCGGTAAAGATCATAGAGAGAAAGTCGTCAGGGCTCTTCATTTAGAACTCGCGGCCGTGGATTTCTACCAGATAGTTTGAGAATCGGGCAAAGCGATCTTCAAATTAGAAGATGATATTCTTCATTATCTACTAAATTGAAACATAAAGAATCCACACAAGTGAAATGCTTTCGCTTCTCGTGAAAGGTGCCCAATGAGTTCTCTGATTAAGATACAATTTGAACCAGTTGACCTTCTTGCCAAAGTCTGGCATGCATACCAGAGAATTCATTCTATTTCAGATTCTCTTGATATATACCATCACTCTCAAAACTGGAGATTCCATCTGATAGCTAGAAACCCTAGTCGCAAACGTGCATCAATCATTAGGTTCATCCTCCACTTCATCCTCCTCTTCATCCGAGCTCAGGCCCTCCTCTGATCCTTGCGAATAATCTTCCTCCTCCTCATCATAGCTTGGTCCCCTATGTAACCGGTTTGCAATCACCTGTCCATTCTCTTTGGCGACAGAAACCCGCGGCGGGCCCCCGACTTCATCTTGACTAACTGCAGATAATTAGTTTGACCCTCCGGCATTAAACACGCCTTCCGAAGAGAAGAAACTAACAGTTCATTCCCCCAATCGTAAACCTCGCATTCTTACCAGCTCCCATCTCCCACCCATTCAAAGTCAACGCCTCAGTATAAAACCCAGAATCAATCTCATCCAGCTCCTCCCGCCCCATGATCATTCTAGCCGCATTCTTAGTCAGGTATTCCGTCGAGATAACTACAACCCCACCATCATAAAAATAGCTTCCCAATTTCCGCCACTTCGTCCTCTTGGGAACAAGCCCACTAACTCTAACCGCCGCATCCTTTACCCGTCCCTCATTCTCATATCTCCAATCTTCCACCGACTGTGACAAATCGATCCCTCCGGGCTCGACCTAGAAAACCTCGCCTGGATCACCAACTTACCGTCTCATAAAAGTCCAGAATCCCGGCTTGCAACTCCAAAAAGCAGCCCTTCTAAGACTATCATTCCATTTTATCAAGGCATATTCAAAATTCAAATGAATATAAACATTGCCAGTTAAACGGGGAATGCGAATACAATGATTTCGCAGCTCAATTCACTCTCTCTACCCGTGAAAAACTCCACCCTCCATTTATTCACTAACGTCAATCTTCTATAAAGAAGTCCGGCCAGACTTTGGTTTGAGTCTATTTCGCATAGCATACCTTGGGATCACTATCCCACTTCACGCACCTGATTCCGATCACTCCGTCTACTATAAACACTTGGACGCCTTTGCTTCGGTAACAATTCACCTAACTTTCTTCTTCACCACATCTCGTCATCCACAAGGCTTTCCAGCTTCTCTACATCTGAAAAGATTGCCACAAACCAACATCAGAATGGGTATGCCAGTGCCTCACATCTCATCAACGGTATCATGCTGATGTCTGCTTCTAGATTCCCACGCCACTGCTACTCAAACGAAGAGCAGTTACCACTCATTGAATGTTGATCAATTGGAAGCTTGTCTCCGGCAGCTTGACAAAGCAGAGAAGGACGTGCTCAGGGCTTGTATGTATTTCTCCGCATATTCTTTATAGTGGTAACCATGGTCAGCTACCAATTTCTTATATTCTAGCTACGCTACGCGATGACGAGGTTAATTCAAAAATACGTGAGGAAGCTGCGCATTGTAAGTGAAGAAAACCTTCAGATCTGAGGCTCAACTTCTTACAAAGTCTTTTAAAGACTCGCTCAAATACAATACTAGTCAGAGGAAGCGTATAAGTCTCATGACGAAGAGGGTTGATTTAAGGGGTCGGCTCATAGCTGCCTCAGAAGATCTGGGGGTTGTGGCAAACGACGAGGCCGAGCTACTTAGGCAGAATGGCGTTGTCACAGACGCCTGTAAGACCTCATTTCTCTATCGTTCGCACAATCAAGCTGACACCTTATTTTTAGTGCAGGAAGAGCTTCTTGCGATAGAAACTGTTTGAAACAACCAAATCAGCCTTCTCAAGCAAAATCAAGCAGAAGTCGAAGCAATTCTCAAATCGAAGGAGACGCATTCCCGGAGAGTACCATCTCCGAGCCCATCTGTTACGTCTGGCAAAAGACAGAACCCTCCTACTTCAAACGTTCAACCAAGAAAGAAACGCGCAATCTAGAAGTTCGCACAGGAGATCTCTACATACATTCACCCTGCACATTGTGTCTCAAGACCCCGGTGTGCTCATTTCTCTAATGTGGGATATCATCCACCGACCACTGCAGAGATCCGGTTGAGACTTTCAATTTAGCATTCAAGTTCTATGTTAGGTATGAAAATCCCATCAAGTATGCTTGAGTGAGTAACACACTGACCCAGCCAGTAGATACAAGGCTTTCAGTCCTCCTTTCACTTATCAACAAGTCCAGACGGGAAGTTCTGGCACTCATGGATTTTATTCACCGTCATTCAGGTCTATACCCCTATCCTCATTTGCACCCTTCAATTATATTGAGAAATCATAGCAGAGGATCCAGGAAGCTCTAGCACTAATACATTATCTTCAGCATCGCTCTGGTTTATTCCCTTCTCCTCGTTTGCGTCCTTCAATTTGTTTAGAAATCATAGCAAAGGACACAATACAATCAAGTCAAACAAAGCAAAGCCCGAGAAATGAACCTATCCACAGCTCTTATTTGTGACAAACTCGGTAGGTTCATCTTTATAGTAGTTTCAACAGAAATTATTCTTCCGATATCTTCGACCGCGAAAGATATCATCCGGAACAACTTCTCATAGTTCTACTATACCCCTAGTCAACTCCAAAATCTAGCATAGCAAGGTTCATCAGTCTGGCCAAAATCTGATAGTCTTCACAGGGATCATTACATCAACGTGACCTTCATCTGCTTGATACAAGATGGATAGTGAAGTCGGACTTGATGTAAATGCCTTGACATTCTTTTCAAATATATGTACATACCCATAACCCCATGACTTTCTAAACCCTCCCGCTAGAAATGAACAAGGTACTTACGTACATCTACCTCCAAACAACCCCTCAATTCCGCTTACAACCCCCTCCTAACCACCCTCTCCCTCCCCTAATACCCCCCATCCACAAACGTACTCCCAATCTCCCCGCTCCTAATATTTTCAAACACAACCCTAGTCCCCGGCTCCTCTGCCAGAATATCCCCCACATCCCCACTCTCCGCGCTACAAGGCCCCCTCACACTCCCCGCCCCCGTCCCTTTCGTCGCATCAAGCCACTGCATGCGACTCTCCGCATCATCCCAGATGCTAAAAATAAGCACCATACCCCTCCCAAGCGCGCCCCCCATCTCCGCTAAACCGCCCAATTCTGTGAAGTCATCCGTGGCGTTGAACACGCTCTTCTGTTCCTTGCAATAGCTATCTGAGATGCTGTTCCCGGGCATCACGCCGTTGATATTCGTTTGCGCGTTCTGTATCACGGCGCCGTCTTGGATATATAACCGCTTGATTTCGCTCAACGTCCTGTTGCCAGATGTGAGGAATTGCGTTACAACGCTAAACGGCCTATTCGTATCGATTGTCAAGTTCGCCCCCGGCCCGTAGAAGCCAGGTGCACCGTTCCGATACGCGTTGTAATCGCAGCCGTCCTTGTCGCAGACGCCCGCGTACTTGTCCGCATCGCCGCATAGGGGCTCGGTACATGCATATACGCCGGTGATATTGCAGGGATGCGGGGTAAAAGCAGCCGCGGCGGAATTGGCTTCCCAGAGATCCATTTCGCTGCAGCAGGCGCCTATTGTGCCGTTGAAATTTGCCTGGGTGAGTAAGTCTTAGCTAGACTTCTTCAATTAACTTGCCTTGATATGCACTTACAACTCCATTGATATAGTTTAGTGATGGGCATTGAGCATCACAATATCCTGTCCCGTACTTGGCACCGGCGGGGTTGAGCGGTCCTTCATTCCCAGTTGGGCTCATCTCGGAGAGATACAGAGCGCCGTTGACACCGCAACCCGCCTGTGACATATCGACATCAAAAGTAATCTCCCGGTCCAATAGTTGAAACATGTCGTAGGTGCTGTCATCTGCAAGTAGATATACACGAGGAGTGACCTTAGAAGTTACATTGTTCTCCGTCTTGAAAAGATTGAGCGTCAAAGCACTGCCATTCGTTCTAACGCCGAAGCTGGCATAATCAACACCTTCTAGCGCACAGTCTGTGCTACAAGATTCTGCATCAGCGCATACACTTGTGTTGAATCCTTGAGAGGTGCAGTTGTCGGAACCGCCTACGTTGTGTAGCCACCGATAATTGGAATCGAGTACCACAGAAGTGTTAACGGTAACACAGCCACCTGCTTTGGTGCATTGTTGCGAAGTCAATGTGGGATGGACTTCCGGAGTGTAAGTTCCAGGTTGTTGAGCGGAAACAAATGGGATAAGTGTTGCTGCGAGGCCAAAGATAATGGAAACCATCGTGATTGAGTGGATCGATTCCTTGGAAATGAACTGTCAATAAAACGGAAGCAAAGGTAGGGAGACAACTTTATAAGTTTAAGTTAAAGATTTACATTTCCTGAGTATACCGGATTACCCGGAAGCTTGTATTTATTCGAAACAATAATTCCGCAGCAGATATAATTCAGATCGCAATGTGGAAAGGTGGGGTATCCACCCGATGTTAGTATAAAGCTTGAATTATTATTAGCACTCCACATATGGCATCTTTGATGTCCTGCAATGGCAGATATCAGCCCCTGACTAGGTACCGGGAGCCGGGGTCTGGGCAATCTTCTGGAATTTTTCCGTCTATGGGAATCTACATGAGCTTTTCATCAAGTATTATTTCTTGCTTCATATAGATTATATGCCGGCATTCCGGATGATAGTCTTCACTGAAACATACTGCAAAATTATTGACTGAGTATTTTCACTGAAGTCTCTGGATTGACCAGGCAGATGCCGAAAGAGACGCTCGGATAATGGGGAGACAACTAGTGCCGGGCCGGGACAAAATAGAGTTTGAAACACATCTACCCGGAATACTTTATGTTTCACTCTAAACTTTAAACTCTATGAGTTCAGATTGAATTCCTAGAAAAATTCGAGGTACTGAGGTACTAATCCATTTGACAAAAGAATATGTAAAGAGAAAAGCTTTTCATACGGGTAACTTGACCCCACCTGCCTTTATCTTATTCCAGTCTTTCGCAACGCCGCTTTCAATGTCTGGAATTGGTCCCATGGGAGTAATTGCTTTTGGGTTGATATCGCCGTGGCTTTTAGTATACTATTCAATTGTTAATGCTATTCGAAGGAGTGCATAATAGGAAGACGGGCACCAACGTTTTCCTTAATATGTCTGAAGTCGGTCGTCTCTTTGAATCCAGGGACGTTCCAATACATATTCTTCATCCACTCATTCAATAATGGGTAGTCGTGGCGTATAGTTCCAAGGTTGCATTTGAAATGCTGGACATATACTGTATCGAACCTTATGAGGGTAGGAAAGAGTCTTATATCGAGCTCAGTGATCTCGGAACCAAGTATATGGGGTCCATGATTCTGGGACAGCATCTCTTCTAGTCGATTTAAAGCTCGGAACACAGGTATCACATTCTTGTCATATGTCTGCTGATCCGGAGCAAAGCCAGCTTTGTAAACTCCCGTGTTAAGGTCCGCCTGCATCCATTGTCCCACCTCATCAATCTCCTTCCGTAAACGCTCTGGGTAAAAGTCGCGTTGCTTGTACTCGCCCGATATAATTGAGTTGAATCCCGTATTAAAGTTACGCAAGATCTCCAAGCTTTCGTTATTGACTAGTTGATTCGTTTTTCTGTCCCATATCACTGGCACGCTGTATCTCCGCTTATAATCCTTCTTTTCTTTAAAGTATAACTCGTGCATGTATTTGCTGCCGAATAGCTGATCGGGTGTCGCGCCTTCGTATGGATCGTCGTCGGTAGGGAATTTCCAGCCAGGCCAGCCTTTGTCGTCGCCTTTAGGGTAGGGTTTTACAATCGAGATGTCGATTATATCGGTCAGCCCTTTTAGGTGTCGTATTAAATTTGCGCGGTGTGCGAATGGGCAGAAGAGGCCTATGATATGTATTAGCAAGTGGTATTAGTGGCGATAGGGTCTATACCAATATACATATGATACCGTCCTTTTTCTGGAGGGAATTGTGCTCCGGCTTCAATCATGCCGTGCCAGGCGCCATCTTTGAATGTCGAGATGGAACTCATGTCTTGAACTTGTGGGAATTATAAACTTGTGGTTCGAGGCAAAACGTCTTGCATCTGAATGGTTGTGTTCTGTTGATACAGTACTCGAGCTCAAGTCGAGGCAGGTCCACCAGATATGAATGGCGTTATTTGTCAGCAGCCCCGCGCATTGTGCATTGGCGGGGTACTGTACTTCACTATACCTACAGCGGATTTAGGGGCTGCGCTATGTAATATTGAGCCTTCACTCCTACTATACTGTGTCTTACAGCTTTCTCCTATTTCGCAAGAAGTAGCTACCCGAGTAGCCATGCGATGGATAGAAAGAGTGGTACCGATTTAGAATGTGCTAGGCGACGTGGGGCATTAAAATAGAGCCAATTTTTTATTATATCCATGGACAGGAAAAGCAGAACTGATTTATAATGTGCTAGGTAGCGTGGGACATTGAAAATCAAGGAGAATAAGGGAAACACCGCTTTCTGTGTCTAAGGGTTTATAATTAGTCGCTGTAGAAAACTAGAGTCAAAAAGAACCTAAGAAAAGATGATATCTTAATAAGCAGAGTCCAGTACCAACTCTCCAGACTCATTGTTCCAAACACCAAAGAAAAGTCGCCTCGAAATACCAGACTCTCAGTCAAACTCGCAGACACCTATTAGGACCATAATGGCTGGACCGAGGAGAACACGGGCTCGACAAGCATTAGCAGAAAAAATTGAACGTCGTCGAGCCAGTCGTCTACCCCCCACCCTCGGCTACGATCCGATATCTCGTTGTATGTTGAAGGTTATCGACAGGTGAACATGTAGGTGGAGATAGTTTTCGAGAAGTTGTGCAATATTGTTAGGAAGAGCTTGGAGGAAATGTGGCTTGGAAGGGGAGTACGTGGATTATCGTGTTACTATTGCTATTGCTCTCATGGGTGGTTGCTATTTATCGGAACAGATTCAAACCTGCACATTTGCATATCTTAGAGATGGGTTACAGATATATTAGACCTATACTACCTACATTTGACCTATAATCCGTTAAGCAAGGTGTCTATACAAGATGTGAAAGTCTGAATAAGATTAAAATTCAAAGCAAGCGGAATTGCAAAAGTGCCGGAGGGACTTCGGGATCTTTCTTTAACCGCTGTATCTACGAAAATAAGGAACTTTTCAAACAAATTCTTTAATTCAAAGCAGCCCGGCTGGCACAATTGGTTAGCGCGTGGGCCTTTTACGCATTAATTTCAAACTTCTGTTTACAATTAATTGAAAGACAAGCCCAAGGTTGAGAGTTCGAGCCTCTCGTCGGGCGCGTTATATTATTATTAATTTTTTTTTAGATGTTATAAATAATTCCCAGATTTAATCTTTTGTATACAAATATATTAGGCCTTACTGTCGGGAGTTGTGGGTCACATGACGCTAGCTCCGATAGCGATTTTTCACTTTTGCAACTCTAATTCTTTTTATATGGATAGCTTTACGTATATATCGTGATACAAAGCCGTTCCAAATAGAAGAGATGTTCGCTATTAGCAAACTTACAGCTATTATACTCACCATAACGTGATATACAGAGTCCTGAAGATCACCGATCACCATCTATCCTCGCTCTCGCCTCGCCTAGCAACTCCTTATCGTTATCCGAGACGCTACTCTCCACCCCGCAAACTTCACAACACCTTGAAACCTACTTCGTACAATCACATACTAAGGTACCCAACAAGAAAAATGGACCCAGCTGCATACCGATCATGGACTGCTGCTTTAAAAGACCGTATACCTGCACCGGCTCCCATCCCAGGAGGACCAATCCAGCAAGCTTCCGACGAACCAGTGCAAGACTCCGATAAATCCATGCCCCCCGATACTAGCTGGACCGTCTATAGTTCAAGCGTGACCCGTGGCAATTTCAACAAGGAGGGCGATAATAATCCTCGCATGTCTGCTGGATGGCACTCTCCCGGCAAAGATACTAAACTGAAAGAGCTGGAAGAGAAGCTTTCGAAGCCTTGGCTGGCGCGTGGTGATCCTTGGGCCGGACCTCCTGTTTGGGATGCACCGAAGGAAAATGAAGCGTAAGTGAAGAAGTAATCAGGAGACGGAGATGCTTCTTCTGTATAGGTAATTAGGGCAGCTGATGATCAAAGTACTCGACCTGCAAATCATGCGGCAGAATTATATCCACATCCACATTTGTACCTCCCTCATCCAAGTTTGAATCTGGAGTTTCGCATGTCTGTTACTCTCAATCCTCGAATTTCTTTAGGTCCTACTCCTTTTGGTCATCGAAACTGTAAGTGAGATCAAGGTCTATTATTCGAAATCCTTAGAGTTGATTTTCCATTCTTCATGCCTTTTATCTCCTACAATTTAGCTACAACCCTTATCTGGGACTGCCATCTCGATTTCACAGAATCTTTACTAAAACGTCTAGGGATTTCCTTCACCGGCGGTAAATGGTCCGGTTCATGGGGTTCTGGAAAAGTCCTCGTATGTTCGCGCATTACATCTATCATCTCCGCAATTTCCTTCTGACGCGTATCGCATACAGCCCGGTGGACAAGATAGCCAGATCATCATACCAGACGGATCAGCGCGCCTTGAGACAAATTATCTCCTGGAAACATATGACAACCCTCCCGCACATATTGCCATCAAGACACATGGTTGGCGCACTGGCCCACCGGAAGTATTGGCCCAACTTTCTGATCCGGAATTGGCGGACAAAGTTGATCCGGACAGTTATAAGTTTCGGCTGTTTATTGAGATGGAGACGGGTGATGAGAGGTATAGAGATAAGGTTAATTGCGGCATGTGGGTTGGGAGTGGGATGAGAAAGGGCGCGGAGGTTATATATGAGTGAGTAGATGGATTTTGGTCATCGGTATGAATGCTAATATATTATCAGTGCATATAGGGTTGCATGATTTCATTACTGTAATAAATACTCCTCCTATACCAACCAAGCCCGATGCCGTCCTAGTCGTAAATAAAGAGATCCCTTTAGCACTAAACCTAAGTGCCCTAATTGAAAAAGTTTCCGTGTTCAAAGCGAGAGCAGCCACCACGCATAAAAATAGCATGGCCAAAACAAAACCATGAGACAACGTTTGAAATGTTTTACGTGGTGCTATTAAGCTATGCTAAGGACTTGTATCCAACGCTGCATCTTTAGTGATCAACGAACTGCTCGCCTGGTTTCTATTCAAAACCGGGCAAGAAAAGTTCAAACCCCCTACCAATGATCATAAGTTGAATGCCGTAATCATTATTTGCATCTGTGACGAAGCAAACCGCGAATTAGAATAATAAATAAGCAAGACTTGATGCATTTTTTTGTACCAGCACAGTTTATCACCAATGTTCTTGACCGCTTATAAAAATAATAAAGTGCGTTTAAAGAAATTTCCATCCCTAGCAAGCGAGTAAATAGCCCCTGGAAAATTCCAACTTAAACGCGTAAGTAAGTAAAAACATCACAATGAAAGAGCACCAGCACCATTCAGACGGTCTACAAAAGAAAGAAGAGAAAAAAAATCCAAAAAATGGTGTTCAAGCTAAGCTTGAGCGCTGGGAATTGAGCCCAACGCGGGGGTCGAACCCGCAACCTTCAGATCGCTTCTTAATAGATATAAGAGTCTGACGCTCTACCGATTGAGCTGGGAAGATGTTAGTAACCATTCTCATGATTCATCTTCTAGACTGTAACATACCTAGCCGGGCAGGCTTCTGTGTTTTTAGACCTGAAGCGCTTGTTTTCACATACATACTACTAGATGTGCGGACTGGGGGGATAAGTGGGTCCTGGGCTGAAAATTCGGAGAAGAGATTTTCGCTGCCTTGGTCGAATGCCGCGGGGAGGAGTGCAATATGGTGTGCGTTGGAGGTGGGTGCGTTGTAGGGTGTAGGAGTATCTGTTATGTACTGAATCTTTGGTTTAGTCCTATGCTATGCTCCTGTCGCTGGTACGGCAGCGAAGCTATATTCTTTACTATGCAGGCGCATCTTCGCTATTAGGCCAGGACGATATTGTATATATCGTGGGGAATTATATTCTATATCTATAGATTTATTACTAGACTAATTGGCATCTTGTCTTGATATTAATACTTCCTTCTGTTTATTATATAAAGTAGAGTTAGGACTCGCGAGGTTGGACCAGGAGGTGGCGGAGGCGTCCGTAAATTAGCGAAGCGAGCGAAGAAGGAAGCTCGGGAAGGACAACAACAACTACAACTACTCGCTGTTTTTTAGTCTGAAACTGGGTCGTTCTAGCGTGGAAAGGATAGATCCTACTCTTATAAGTGGCTTTTTTCCCGAGCATAGATCTGCATTAGACGCAATAAACGTTGAAGCTCTCTAATTAACGCTATTGGTCAAAGAGATTAACTTTAATTTAAGCCTTAGCAGACCCTCTAAATGATCACAATGGCAGGTAATGTGGAGCAAAAAGGGACCTAGTTTTAGACTTAAAAAAGCGAGTACTCTATCAGCTGCGGCGGATTTCTTGTGCGGCTCGGAGCTTGTACGGTGCCCAAAATGAGCCAGCAGTGCGGATCTCTCCCCCTTTTTGATCACAAAGTCTTGGCGCCTATCTGTACTTATTAAATACAGCGGACGGAAAGACATATTCCAAGACGAACAATCGTGGAGATCAGATCTTGCACTCCTTCGTTCTTTCTTGATAGCCATAGTGACTTCATCACAAGTCCTTTCCGTACTTGCAATGAAAGCCGGGACCTATGACATGCTTTAACTTCTAAAAGACGTCGGTGTTTGCCGACATCCTGGAGGCGGGGAAAGCCCAAAGGATGGCTTCGCCGCTTCGGGCATGTAGTTCGTGCGCTTGTTAATGTAGTGCTGCAGTGACAAAACACACGGTATTACTTTACTAAGCTTATACGGGTTCCAACAGCCGAAAATAGATACCTTGTATTACCTACCCCAGCCTTGTTCTCAAGTAGAAAGAGGCAAACTTCATGATTGGAAGCATACCCTATACCCTGTATTCGTGCCCGCGCGATAATTAAGAGTGTATAATTACGGTAGAATTCGCTTCATGCATGGTGAAAGACCTCAAGATAGCACGTGCTTATAGTGGAAGGAACGTACCTATGAAGTATGTAAACACTATGCGTTTAAATTCTCGGCAACACAAGTGCCTGGTAGGAATACTCTAGGCATTATATTACTGCTTCGTATACTACTATACCCCTCTAACGCTAACCATGTAGGATTCCCCGTGTGCATTTGGATTGTCACACTATAAGCAATAGCGTGCATACTTCGTATGGCGTACCGAGTAATAGTATCCCTCGCATAATAAGTCCACTCGATGAGCACACGAGCAGTTCAGCTATAAATTAGTGTATAGAACTAATTTAGATTTTCTAGCCTCTTTGGAACGGTTCGCTCTGCCTAAATTCCATTATAGAATCCATAGGTAGACACGCGATCGCACTTGTCTCGTAAAGTCGTATGATATTTCCCTTCTTTGATCGAATTAACCGTGGGAAATCTATTTGTGGCATGGCTCGTAGGTACGGAGTGAAGCAAACGTAAAAAAGGACAGGAGAAACTGAGAAAAAGAGGAGCAGCGGCTCGGAAACAAGCTTTTCAGCCCCGGTCATGCAGGCGGGAGATGGGCGGTGGGCTATGCATCCCATCCCCACCACCACCACCACCACAGCCACCCAACCAGGCACCAAGTGTTGGCCGGCAAGGCTTCTTCTACCCAGCATTCACATGGCGCTGGACGTTTCAAATGACCACTGTCTTTCTTGTCCAAGTTCTTTTCCGGCGCTTTTGTTGCATTTGCTCGCTCATGTTGACTTTTATCTTCTTTTTGCATTTCCAGCATGCGAGTTTACCCTTTCTCGTCGGTCGGTTCTAGGCTTCGTCAGTCGTGGACGCTCTCTTTCCACTATTCAATCCTGGTTACAGCGACTTTGCTTCCTAAATTACTGCACTTGTATACTCACAGAACGTCACTGCCACTACTTCTAACCCTCTTGTATTTACCGACCTTCTTAGCTCTCGACATCGTCAATGCGTCCATATTCTGGGTTCTAGTACATTTGAATGCGCGAGGCAAGATCTCACTGCTACTAGGAGCATTCAGAACCAGTGTTAGGTGAGTTGCCGCCAAACTTGTGCAGAACTTGATTGTTGATTGTCAGTCTCCTCATTGTAGGTGCTTCATCGGTACAGATTGCCTTTTACTTGGAGACGGGTGGAGAGATCAAATGGGGTGCAGCAAGCAACTTTACTCACGATCCGGCAGCTCTCAAACTCCTCCTATCGGGCGGTTCGCAAGCCCTGTTGGTAGCATTGTTCATCCTCGTGGTCTCTCGAGTCATTGCTGCATCTCTTTATAAAAGGACCGAGACTCTGGTTTATAATCTGGCTAGGACATTCCCCATTTTACCTTTCAAATCGTTGCAAGGCGCAGAGGAGCAAATCGACAACAAGAATGAACTCGAAACACAAATATACTCGGACACGCTTTCCGAAGATGATATCGAAGTCCTATCTAGCGACCGAGGGGATCTTGAGGCCACAGCTGTGCCTGCAAAAAGGAATCGAGCTACGAATCTCTCCTTGTGGTTCCGTCGAGTTTTGTTTCTTACACCCGTCGTGGGCATTTCCATCCTCCTAGCTGTGAGGCCGCATCATTTTCCCTTTGCACACATGTCTGGCTCCATTCCATTCACTCTCTTAGAAGCAATGAGTCCTTACTCTCAAGACTTGTGTCAAGCTGGCTCACGCGATTTTGTTGCTTTCCCCTTGCCAGATCTGATCTCTACCAGTAATTGGGAGGCACCGCATGGGGAATTTGTGGGATGGATGCCAAGGGTCAACGCTTCTGTCGAAGAGAAAGGCCATCGAAACCTACGACTTCCTTCATGGCTACCTCGGGAACAACTCAAGGGATTCGGTCGCTGGTACCACAACTTAATTGGTCAAGTTGTAGTCTCAGATCAGGCGCAGAATGAATCGGTAGAGGATGGTGCCTCGTCAAAGAACAATGCTGAGAAGACTTACGAGGATATCAACTACGACCCAGTGCAAGACCCTTTGCGTATATCAAATCTCGATGGAGACGTATTCCTGTCAATTACCGAAGCCATAAAAAAGAATAAAGTCAACATCAAACACGTCGTTATCCTTTCTTTAGAATCGACACGAAAAGATGTCTTCCCCCTGAAGAAAAACTCACATCTTCATGATGCTATTATGAAATCCCATGGATCAGCAAAGTCCGCTCCGGAGGCCTCTTCTAATCTTGCTAAATTGACCGCCAATGCAGAATTTCTCACCGGCGAAGATAGCGGATATGACGTACGAGAGGAATATCAGTCTCCCTTGAATCGGACCTGGAGGGGTCTCAGTAAGGAGAAGGGCGGGCTTAATGTTATTGGTGCATTTACTGGAAGCACATCGACGTTTAAGAGTATGCTCGGAAGCCACTGTGGCGTGCAACCTCTCCCAGTTGACTTCACGGTAGAGGCTGGTGACGAGATCTATCAACCCTGTCTCCCATCGATCCTGCAGCTTTTCAACCACAATAAAAATGCCTCTGTTGAACGCAGGCATAAAGAGACGAGTAGTGAAAAAGATTTCAGGTCTCAGCCATGGCGGTCTGTGTTTGTTCAATCCATTACTGATCAGTATGATCGACAAGAAGAGCTCAATGAAAATATGGGGTTCACTCAAGTGATTACCAAGGAGACTCTACTCGATCCGACTTCGAAACACTACCCCCCAACCGAGAAAGAGTCAAACTACTTTGGATTCCCCGAAACACAAGTCAAGCCGTACCTGCGGGATATATTCCAGCAGTCTCAAGAACAGAATGAGCGTCTTTTCCTGTCTCATTTTACAAGCTCTACCCACCACCCTTGGAATACCCCAGGAGCTGAAGCATCTGTCGATTACTTGAAAAGAGTATGGAGCGCCGAGCATCCACTTAATAGATATCTCAACACGATCAAGTATGTGGATGGATGGATTGGTGAGGTGATGGATATGATAGACGAGTTTAATATGGCTGAGGAGACTTTGGTTGTCATGATTGGTGATCAGTAGGTTACGCTCCTTCACGAGATGAAGGCAACACAAGACTAACCATTGCTGCAGTGGTTACGCATTCGAGGAAGATTCAAAAGAGCACTCTACTTTCGAAAACGGTCATATCTCTAACATGCGCGTTCCTCTCGTCTTCTACCACCCTTCACTCCCCCGCATCCAATTAGCAATCAACGCCACCTCCCTCTCTATAATCCCCACCGTCCTCGATCTCCTCGTCGCCACATCCTCACTCGACGCCAAAGACCTCCACGCCGCCTCGAGTCTCACGCATCAATACGAAGGCCAGTCCTTGATCCGCCCCTTCGTGCCCGCGCGCCACGGACGCCAGCAATGGAACATCGGCGTGCTGAATGCCGGCGGCGGTTTCCTTTCCGTATCCTCCGCCGCCGTTCCCTTCCGCCTCGTGCTCCCGGTTTGCAAGTCCGGCGTCTACAGGTTCACCGATACAGACCGCGATCCCAACGAACTTTTTTCGATAGAGGAGAATTCTATCGCTGCGTTGGCTCAGACGCTTGCACGGAAATATGGCGTTGATGAGTCGGAATGGGTGCAAGAAGCGGAGATGGTGGGGAAGTGGTGGGTGGGGGAGCAGAGACGGAGGTGGAGGTATGATGGGGCGAGCTTGCAGGAGGATCGGAAGCCAGCGGAGATGGAGGATATGGGGAAGACGAGGGGGAAGCATTGGTGGGAGACATGATTTGTAGCATTTCGACTTGTGTTTATAAAGCTGTATCATATCATATCAAAAAGTATTGGTTCGACTCTTCATTCTCGGTAATTCCATAATGAGAGTGGGCTTTATGTTAGCGGCAAAATAGCATATTAGGAAGAGGAGATGTGATGAATCTATAGTAAAATGCCACCATCCCATTCCCCAACTCTTCAATCCCATACGTATTTCACGGCTAGCTTGCTTGCAAGAGTCTGTAATATCTGACGAGCAAAAGTTTGCGTGATTCTTGAATGTATATTTATTCTTATATGAAGTCGTGGTATATATACCGGTATGGTACATGCATTTGTCTCCCAGGTATACCCGCCCCGCATCTCCACTTCCCCACAATACGGCAACCCTTCCCTAGCTGCACTCCCCCCTTTCCCAATCTCGCTTGACACATTCAGCCGCCAAGGTTCCGGAGAATCTTCCACTCTGACCTCCACTCGACGGGATGGACATCTCGTTATGCGTCTGAATTATTGGTGGCGTTGGAAAGTCGAGTCTAGATGTTGTTGAGACGTACGATTTGATTGATTCATCTGCCCATCTCACATCCTGACTGCACTCCATTCCATTGTCCTAATGCCAGCCCGCCATCACCAAAACTCCGTCCACAGCTCCTCGGCCCTCCTCTTCCTCGTCTCCTTCAACTTCCTCCTAACTTCATCCTGTTCCACATCCCAGGCGTCCCTTCTCGTCGGTCTCATGCTGCTTGTACTTGTACTTGAATCCCGCCGCGAATAGTCCCAATCCCGCAGTTCCGTTTCTTCCGACGATGATGCTGCACTTGTACTTGTTGTTGAAGCGGAAGAGGAGCGGCGCGATAGTGGAGGGCGGACGAATTCGCTGCCATTGGTGGTCGCGCTGGTCTTGGCAGGCTCGGAATGCGGGGCATGGGCGCTGATCCACGTGAATAGGCGGATTGCGGTGGGGAGGGGCGTCATGGTCATGGTTTGTGTCTTTCTCTCTCTGTTTGCCCTCTTCCTTCCTTTCTTTCTGTCAAACACAAATATCTGATTGTATATGCGGATGAATATATGTTTCCAAGAACTGAAGTCCAGCTTGTCTCGCGCCGAGGGATTTTCCATTCTTTAAGCTTTTCGCAACTATGCGAGGGCACACCGCACTTCGCGACAACAGGCCGTTTCAGCAATGAAGCGAGCAGCGATCAAACCGTCGACCACCAGTCTTGAGGTCTTGGTCTACCTTTCTAACACAGCTGCTACACTCTCAGACAATTCTTTTCCACTTCTTGTTCTAGCTAGCCCGTGCCAACATGCAATGCAAACCCTTTGAGTCTTGGGAGTTCGCGACGACGAACCGGATGGTCAGCCCTTCGATGTTTCTTCGCAGTCAACCTCCAACTCGGTCCATGCACCAAAAACGATCGGAAAGAGGCTGCTAAGCCATGGGGTATTGCCTAGAAGGCTGGAAGATGGACGAGTGAACACAACTGCGACGGTATTCTACGTATTTACGACGATCAGTTTCGATACTTTAATCGATACTACGATGTTGATCAGGCGGAAACTGGCTTCGAACACAAATCTAGCCAGGCGCCGGGGTAAGGAGAAAGGGCGTTTCTTTGTTCAAAATGGTTTCATTCACACAGGCTACGAGATCATAAAATCCCCAAATGAAGGATTAACGCTTCTAGGGACAAAAGTCAACAAAGCGCATACCCCTTCTCCCCCATTCAACATCAACTACCACCTTTCCCACCGCATTCTGCCCCCAGAGGTACGGTCCTCATACGCCTCTCACCTCGCCAAACCCGAACACCCTCCCATCCACCACAGACTTGATATCGTTCACCTCAACCACGCGATTCATCTCGAACTGCAGCCGGCTTCCTATCATAATGCGTCGGGTCTGGAGGAGGGCCGTGTGCGGTAGTTGAGTGCCAGGGGATTGCCCAGCGCGCGTACTGATTACCGCGATGGTGCCTTTGATTGAGGCGGCGGCGCAGGACTGCTTGAACGTGTTGGGTCCTGTGGGAGATTAGTACAACATGGGGGAACAATACGGTTGCAACAATCAGATGAAAGGAGGGAGGAGATATCGTACCGCCAATTTCCAGCACACCATTGGCACCCCTTTTACCAACAGTCATCTCCTTTGCTGTCTTTCCCAAATCAGGATTCGTCTTGTAGTTGATGATATGCTTCGCGCCAGCCGCTCTAGTATTGTCTTGTGTCCGTTTACTTGGGGCAGGAAAAACAAAGTTCAATATACCAATACAGAACTTCCGCAACCGAGGAACCAAGGCGCCATCTCTATTTCGAATTACTACACACCTCAAGACCCCCATCTTCTCCTCCCCACTTGTCGTTGCAATAACCTCCGCTCCACCGGCCCTAGCAAATTGGGAGCCGAAAAGACTCACCCTTCCTGTCCCCTGCACAAGCGCCGTCTCGCCCGGCCTCAGAGCCTTCGCATTTCGATATAACGCATTCCATACAATTCATGCTGTCAGCGCAGCACACGCCAGCGTCGCACCTCCGCGCCATAACAGCCTTGCTGGAAGCTCCACTAGCCTGCCCTCGTGATGCGCTGCATACTGGCGAAAACCGCCGTCGAGAAGACCGCCTAATGAGTTCATGGGATTGAAGTGGTGCTAGCTATATGGGTTTGGTGAACTTGGCCGGCGACGCGAGAGCCTGGGGAAACGTGAGTGATGAGGGGTCCAGTACGAAGGACTTCGCCGGCGAAATCGGGCCTGGAACAGAAGCATAACTCAATTTGGGTATTTGCAATGAGAATGGGACATACGCGGGATCTACGGTGGGTTTGAATGGCCAGTAATATGTTCCCTGGTGTATTCACCAGAGGAAAGCAAGAGATGGTAGGCATGTAGAAATACCTGCGCGATCATCGGGTCACGGTAATTCAACGATATGGCGTGAACCGTGATCAGGACGTCGAAGTCTCCTATCTCAGGTACAGGAGACTCCTCGAGTAGTAAGTTCCCGGAGCCCGACTTTTCTCGAAGCACCTATTGCTTCATACTTGTGAGGAGTTTATATGCCATTGCGTGTACTCGAGTATGATAAACTAATTGGAGGGAGAGACCTGATTCGGCAAGCTGCAGTCAGATGTAATGGAGATCAGAAATGGACAGGAGCAGCTATGATTATATAGATACATTCTAATAGTACCTTTTAATACTCCGATTATCAATTCCCAGGTATCATACCATACCCCCATAAACCCTAACTAGCCGACTTCCGATTCCCCACCAAACGCTATACCCGCCTTGTAGTTAACACATTATCTTAGTCCCCCGACGACCTCTGTAAATGTTATTATTGCAAAGAGTTTCCCAGTACGTACTTGCCTTTTCATTTCTTTTGCGAGGCAGTGATTTGGCACGATGTAGATCTGTGTATATATGGGTTCTCTCTCCCGCTTAGTACAGGCCACCACACTTCAGTTGCAAATACACCCACTTCTGCCAAATTCTCTAGCCCTTGGCTTCCTCTACTTTTGGGTTTTAGCCCCATTACAATACCCTTAGTTCTACATGTTGACAAAGACACTTTTCGATCCTTCGAAAATACATGTCTTTAACGACGACTCTTTAGAAGACGTAGCTCTGGACTATAGATATGTGAATTCTTTATAACAGGATGGCGGGGCTGTTTCTAAACTCATAGGCGCTTGTTGGAATCTTATGGTCTTAGGAACGAGCATCATATCTCCTAATTATCATAGAGGAGATCTATGAGCTATAGCGCAAGTGGGACCTATACGATGCAGACGACAGCTGCGGATAACCACTATTGATAAGTTTAGCTTGTGAGGATTTGCCCCCGCGGCTTATCTAAGAGAAAGCTTATTACCTCTGTACGCTATTTCCGCCACTAGAGCTTCTTATCTTTCCGACGGGTCGTCCATAAGTGGTTCATAATTATGGGGAGGCGGGGGTAGATATTGTGCCCGCCCCGCCGTACTTCGTCAAGATAAGGGGAGCTAGCCCTGTTTTGTCCCCATATTTACTCGCACTTCTTAATGCAATGTGCTGGATCTTGCTCGTAAGTACACTGAAACATCATCTTGTGATTATTGTTCAAGCTGTACTGACTTCTATATGTGGCATATATAATTAGATCATGCTGAGTAAAGCTGCGAGACTGGGCGCTTGTGACGAATGCTCCAGAATTGTAAGTTGGCCGACAGAAGGATGACGGGCGTAGCGGAGAATCATTATTAACTGTATCTTGGAAATAGAAACAAAGATGTGAAGGCGGAGAACCTTGTTCCCGCTGTAGCCGTAAGTGCAAGCCGATCTTCCGTCGGATAGCAGGGCTTCGCTGACTATTGATTGCTTTTAGGTCTATCAGTTGAGTGTCAGCATCGAATAGTACGGAATAAACCCTTAAAAACAGGGAAAATATCCTCTATACAAGTGAGTTAGCTCTTATTGTTTTCATTCGCTCACTTGTTGTATATTTTTGACTCAAGGGCGGGAGACTTACCCCCGTGCTGTCTGATATATTTGTTCCCAAAATTCTGTCTCTATGTCTTCCCTAGCGCCTTGGATCTGATCTCCCTGTTCTGAGAGTTGAAGTTCTCTGCATTTGAAACTTGTATTTCTAGGTCTTTTCAAGAAGGTCTCTATATCAAGACTGTCCTTGCACGGCATTCTTAAATTTTGGCTAACTTATTGTTCAATGATAGACTACGGGACCTAGTGATATAATTTCTGATCCCATTAATAATAAAACAGCGCCGATTGGGAAGCCCAAGCGGCGTGCGGCTGTTATTAAAAGAGCTAGAACCGGCTGCATATCATGCAAGCAAAGGTAAGCTAACAATATGGTGATCGGCTCAGGCTTATATTAATGACATCTGGCAATAGGCGAAAGAAGTGCAATGAAGCTCTGCCAAGATGCGGAGATTGCGAGAGACTTGACCTAGAGTGCTGTCGAGTCCGCGGAGCCCCAGGATCAAGTCCAGAAGACCAGCAAAATGCGCCGTCTCCTTCTCGCAGCTCAGCAACAGAAGAGGGTGTATTATCTAATCACACCGAAGAATACTCTCTTATACTAGAAATCCAGCCTTCCGATCTGTCAGCTTGGTCCTATCGCAAGGACTCCTTCCAAGGCTATGAGAGTCTATCACCCTCGATCGAAAGTGACGAGACTTCCAACCACTTGACAACCTTGAATTATACGTCACCAAGGCCACCTTGCTTGAGCATCCCTTTTTTCCCTCCAAAATTACATTTCAATCTGAGTGGTTCCCAGGACCAGCATCTATTCCGGCATTTCATTCGAGTAGTCTCGCGTACATTGTCAACTGTTCACGACGATGAAGAAAATCCATTCCTGACCCTTATCGTCCCCTTAGCAGGATCATCGAAAGTTGTGATGGAGTCACTTCTTGCCTTAAGTGCAAGTCATTTGAGGCGATTGTATCCCGACATCCTTCAAAAAGGCTTGTCTCATCAAAGCAATGGTATGTTGATATACTTATTCTATCACCCGCAATATACTATGGATGCTAAAGTTTCTATATTTAGCACTTAGTTCACTCAATGAGATAATTTGCGGCAAAGTCACCGGAACATCCGAAGAAACTCTTGCTACAGTCCTCCTCCTATGTATGATCGAAATATGTGATGGGAAATCTACAAAATGGTCCTGGCACATCTCTGCCGCCCAAACCATCATCCGTTCAAAATCCAAAACAAAATCCTGTTCTACAACCTGGAAGTTTCTTCTCGCCATGTTTGGTTACGTAGACTCAGTCATCACAATAAGCAAATGTCAGCCTCCTCTAATATCCCTCAAAGAACTTGCAGAAGACGGCGGGATTTCGGATACGAACCATAATTCTGTATCAAGGATGAATGAGGCGCCTTACAAATCACATAATGAAGCGCTTTTTGGCGTCGCTCAGCCACTATTCGACATGATAGGAAAGATCTCGGCGCTTGCCAATCGACGCAAAGATCGTGTTGATGAAATTTCAGAAATTTGGTTCCTCCAAAGTGCGACTGCTATTGAGAAAGGTCTGCGTGAGTGGGAGCCAGATTCCGGTGCTAGATTTGACGAAGTGTCCGCCTCGGCAGCAGAAAGGAGGAGCAACAATGACATCGCAAATGCTGCACAAGCTATAAAATGGGCCTCTATCCTTCGTTTACATCAAGTCGTACACGGATATATGGCTTCCGACCCTTGCGTCGCGGAATGCACTTCCCACATCCTGGCCTACATATCCATGGTTCGCTTTGGAAGTTCTGCTGAGAGTATATTGATATTTCCATTGGTCATGGCGGCGGCAGGGTGCGGGCATGACGAACAAAGAATAATGGTCAAAGAAAGGTGGCTGGTGATGGAGAGAACAATTGGATTTGATAACATTTACCAGGCAAGGGAAATGGTGGATGCTGTGTGGAGAGCTGTTGATGAAGGTAGAAAGGATGGTAGTAATAATGGTGGCTTAAGTGTTAATTGGGCACGGATTAGACACGACGAGTTCCCTGGTGTCGTCCTACTATAAGATAGAACCAGCTGACTATATCGTCATCAAGGTTTTATTGAAATGTGAAATAAATCCCGGCTTTGTAGATAAAGAAAAACCTCACTGAGTATTCCTCCAAATATCTATTGAAAAGGGTCCGAGTACAAATTAATAAGGGGAACTGCTTCCCGGTCGTATGGTACGGAGTAAAGGTGGGGGCCGTCGCTTTCAATTTTACACCCGTCGCATAAGAATCCAGATCAGTCTTCTCTTATCAGGCCCCGCAACTTAGTCACGGGTCTTTCCCGCTCTCCATGGTTACTAGGGGCACATCTCTTATCTGCTGCCCAATTATTGATTGAGCTGAGCCGAGAGACGTTAATATGCTACCGGTTCTCCCCTGAAACAACCTGAACCATTCACATAATTCTCTAAGCTGGAAGTCGATCACTTATATAAACTATGTCTTCAGAAAAGAATCTCCCTACGATGGACACCACCCCAACGGCAGAAATGGGCACAGTCACCAAGACAGACCTTTCAGGCTCCATATATGATATCTCCGAAAGAGCCCTAATTAGAAGAATTGACTACAGGATTGTACCTCTTATGTTTTTTTGCTACTTAATGCAGTTCTTGGATAAAGTTATAATTAATGTAAGTTCGATGCCTTATACACCATGGCAAATATGTGATTGTATCTCTGCTGACGGTAAAATTAAGTACGCAAATGTCATGGGATTGGCCAAAGATGCGCACTTGAAGGGGAATGAGTTTTCATGGATGGCGACAGCATTTTTCATAGCTTATGCTATTGCCGAAATACCTCAAAGTATGAAATCAAATTTTCATTTCCCCCTGAATCAAAGATATGTCCAACTCTCTTCCCAAGGCAATAAGCTGACCAAACTTGAAAGGTTTCCTTCTCCAGAACTTCTACCTTCCCTATGTTCTCGGAGGCAATATTATATTATGGGGAGTTACGGTCGCTTGTACTGCAGCTTGCAGTTCTTTCGGATCTCTCCTGGCAGTTCGAATTGTCTTGGGCATCCTAGAAGCCGTCATTTCTCCTGCCTTGATTTTGCTAACAAGCACCTGGTACCAACGCACCGAAGCTACTCCCCGGTATGGTATTTGGTACTGTGGATTGGGAGCTGGCCAAATCATCGGAGGAATCTTGTCTTTCGCATTCCAGCATATCACAAGCAAAACATTTCAGGGATGGAAAGTAATGTTTATTATTGTGGGGATTGTGAATTCTCTTGTCGGTGTTCTTGTTGTCTTATTCCTGCCTGGAAAGCCACAAGAAGCAAAGTTCTTGTCGAGCGAGGAGCAGAGTTTCGTTATTGCACGCTTAGCCGTCAACCAAACCGGCATGCCGAACAAAAACGCCAAGGTGAGGCAAATTCTGGATGCTTTCACAGATCCCCAAGTCTGGCTTTTATGTCTCATCACTGTTCTGTGTTCACTCCCTAGTGGTGTTATTACCACATTTTCAGCAACATTGATTCGAAATTTCGGATACACTAGCAAGCAGAGTGCTCTGTTGAATCTACCTTCCGGAGTTATCAGCATTTTGAGCTCCATTTTTGCAACTGTTGCTGTTGGGCGGGGTTATGCAAGGTGGAAGTCTGTTATGATTCTGGTTGTCCCAGTCATACTTGGCGGTGGTTTGATGTCATTTTTACCAGAAAAGAACCAAGGTGGTCTGTTGGCTGGGATCTACCTGATTAATACCGTAAGTTGTTTCTTAACTATCTTGAACTTTATTTACTGATATGGTTATAAGATTACAGCCATCCTTGTCATAGTTTACAGCTGGGTTGGCTCGAATGTAGCCGGGTATACTAAGAAGGTAATGACAAGTTTCCTATACCTATATCAAAATGATATTAAACATTCTAGGTTACTGCCAATGGAATGGTTGCAGCGTCTTTTGCAATCGCCAATATTATTGGTCCCCAGACCTTTCAGGCTCACGACGCCCCAAAGTACGTTGGCCCACCTTTTTCAAATTCTATGAAAGGAAAAGCCAAGACCTGACATAAACTACTAGTTACCTACCAGCAAAGATTACCATATTAGTTGTTTCAGCACTAGCCGCAATAACCGCAATTGCGCTGCGGACTTTATTAGGAGTTCGCAATAGTAAACGAGATGGCGCAGAAGTAACGTCCGGGGAGGTGACTACTCAAGTTATGTGGGCAGATATGACAGATGGCGAAAATAAGGAGTTCAGATACGTGTATTAAGTATCTATAAAGCAAAAGTTATAAAAGCAAGTCAAGCATTAGTTTCAACAGATTGTTTATAGTTGCGTGCGTAGATACAGCAAAGCTCCCTTTCCTCTGAAGTGTGGTTATAAGTCTCGTCTTCAATTATCATACATTCGTAGAATAAATTACCATTGATCATATGAGATGTCTACATTTCCTACTGAACAGATTTTACGTACATGGCGGTGTCCTGAATAAACTCTCTAGCCTGATCCAAAGCCTGATCCATATGCATGAAAGGGTGTGGCACACCATTAAACCTCTTCAAGACAACCTTGTTCCCAGCATCCTTAATCTTTTTCGCGTATGCCTCTCCCTCATCACGCATGGGATCGCAATCAGCTGTCATAATAACTGTTAGATCTGCGAGGCTACTACAATTGGGTGCCGTCATCAAGTCCTTGTACCAGCTCACGTCTTTCTCTTGTTCCGCTCTCAGGGCCAGATCTTCCTTAGCAAATGAGCCGCATTTGATGTTGTCAAACCATTTCAGCCGTGCCCAATTCAGTGTCGGTGCAAACTCCATCTCCTTCACAGATGCATAGGGGGAATCAGCTGCCGTTGCTACCGTCGAGATGTCCGCGATTTGAGGTGTTCCGACCACAACCGCTTTGATGGGAATTTTTGCATCTCTGGCGAGGTGGTCCACAACCAGTGCAATATTTGCACCAGCCGAGACGCCTCCCAAAGTTATGACATTCGGGTTGATTTCGAACTTTGCGGGGTTCTCATAGACATATTGAAGTGCGGCAAAACTATCGAAAATGCCTGTTGGATATACAAATTCAGGGACTAGTCGGTAAGCTACGTCCACAACAACCACTGAACTCGAAACGCAGATATGTCGAAGAATATGCGACTCTGTATCCAAATCACCCAGACCCCATCCTGCAGGCAAGTCAATTACAACTTATATCAGGACAGGATGCATTCTTACCACCGCCGTGAAAATCTACATGAAGTGGCCAACCGCCAATTGGCTTTTGTCCCAAAGGGACATATACTCTGATATCAATATCCTCTGGATATTTACACCACCCCGGAACTTTCATCTCCCACTCCTTGGCACATTCTGGTGCTGGAGCGGTGCCATATGCGTACAGTCGCGAATAGACCTTTCGGAGCTGGACAAGATCGATCGGTTTATTTGGAGTGTTGGCGACGTGTGTGTTATACAGTGCAATGAATTTTGGATCCAGCTTCTCCAGGAGATCTGCATGGATTGGGTTTAGAGCTTCGTGTCCTTTGCTAGCTGCTGCCATTACGAATGTTTTCGAGTAACAACGTCGGATTAGAGATCAAGAGTGATGGTCGATATGCAGGTATATGGGAGCGACCTGAAGATGGAAAGGGTTTGATTATGAGAAAGGCTGAGAAGTTGGGAAGTAGCCTCGTCGAACGAGAGCTACTGTGTAGGATAGGCTCGGTAGGGATTGGTTTTCGGCGGGCGACGGGCTAGAGCGCTATCTACGAATCCGCCGTCGCAAACGACTCCGCAAATGACTCCGCAAATGACTCCGCAAATGAAATGCACTGGTGTTATGTTCTCCCGATTCCTGCATAGCTTATAAGTATCCCTGAAATGCCGTCGCATCGATTGTCGGTGTCATAGATATCAATACGCTTGATTATTGTTCGATCTATATAAAAGTTTGTGTATGTTGAGGTTTTAGTAGTCATTTACTTTCCCACTTCTTCTAGAAAGGCACCTCTTATCTGTGGCAGTTTTCGGATTGTCAAGACATCTGTCTAGTAAAGGCTTTTTACAGCTGCAGTCACCTAGAAACCCCTTCAAAGCAATTCGAAAAGTATCAAAACGCCATATCAACATAGATCCGGAGAGACCATGGGGTTAACTCAACCCCCGCGAAGAATTCTTGTCACAGGTGCGAATGGTTTCATTGGAGCTCACTGCGTTGCAAACTTGCTTTCCGAGGGATTTCATGTTGTTGGTACTGTTAGAGATGACAATAAAGCAAAGAAAGTCGCAAAGCAACACTTTTCCAATCCAGCCTTGTCCCTTAAGATTGTTCCCGATGTCACGGATCCCTATGCATTCGACATAGCAATTCAAGGATGCAGTGGTGTCCTTCACTTGGCTGCACCTTTTGGTTACACGTATACAGATTTCGAGAAGGAGTTGTTAATCCCAAGCATTAACGGAACACGGTCAATATGCAGCGCCGCCTCAAAAACACCAAGTGTTCAGCGGATAGTAATCACATCTAGCTTTGCTGCCGTTTTTGATGCTTCAGCTGGACCTTCGCCAGGTCGCGTTTATACCGAGAAAGATTGGTCACCGTTGACATACGACATTGGAAAGAATACCACCGCAACTCCGGTCGCATACCGTGCCAGCAAAGTCCTCGCCGAAAAGACGGCTTGGGAGTTCCTCGAAAAAGAGAAACCACATTGGGATCTCGTGACTTTATGTCCGGGTATGGTTTTGGGACCGCTGTTTCCCGGAACTATAGACAATTTGAAAGACCTAAACACAAGCAATGGTATTGTGTGGGGACTATTCGACGCGGATAACATTCCAGAGACAAAAGCGCCCTGTATGTATTTATATGACGTTGATCAAATTTAAGGGATACTACTTATATTTTCTCACATAGTGTGGACTTCTATAACCGCTCTCGCTCGAGCCCATACTTTGGCACTAACGACAAGGAAAGCTGGAAATGAGAGATTTTTGGTTCTGAATGGTGCATTTGACAACCAAGAATTGGCGGATATTATCCACGCATCTACTTCAATTTCAGCGGCTATGAAGATGCGTGTGCCGGTGGGAGAAACGGGTAGCAGACTTAAGGGGAAACACTTCACTGCAAATAGTAGTAAGGTCGCAGATATTCTAGATTTAGATTTGAGAAGAAGAGATGAGAGTTTAGAAGAAACGATTGCTGCGCTTGTGCAGCAGTTACTAGATTTGGAGCAGGATACAGTACTATAGATATCAAGAGAGAAAATAAATATGGACCGTCGTTTTATATAAGCAAACTGTGCAGTTTAATATCAAGTTACTAATACGAAAGTTGTTGGCATCCAATCAGGGCTTAGCAGCCTCCGCCTCTTTGATGTGCTGTACCATATCATACCCACATACCTCTTCAATAGTTAACTTATCTTTTCTTTCCAGTCCAGTACTCCACCCAATGCGCTCACTTAGATCGGTCCTCGCTTTGGCACTTGCTTTTTGCACTCTAGTCGCTCTTGGTTTTCGAACCTCCTCATACAGCTCCAACGCTCGTCTCACATCGCCTTTGAAATGGTCTTCACTAAACACCAATCCCAGTGCCGCAGCATCCTCAATGCCTTGACAAAACCCCTGACTTTGATCTGGCAACATAGGATGTGCAGCATCTCCTAGAAGCCCCACAATACCTTGTTGCCAGTATGGGTATTCTTCGTGAATATAAAGTCGCCACATTTTGATATCTTCCGAGTGTAAGAACAGTTGCTTGATTCTCTTGTCCAAGCCGGGAAAAGTATCTACCAACTCTTGAGGCGTAGCAGAGATGTTCCATCCGTCCTTATCTAACCCGTTGTGGGAAGCAGGGTAGAAACAGTAGCAGCTTACGACTTCATTGTTATGACATGCAGACAGAACGATTTTGTTGATACCATAACCGCCCCAAAACTCGATGGCGTTGTTGGTGATGAATTCTGTAAGACCCAGCGAGTGAAGCTTTTCTGCAGAAATAATACAGCGATAACAGCATGACTCTGATGCCTTGAATTCTGGGATAATGCCGATTTGTTGCCGGGTATTAGATCGGATACCATCAGCACCAATAATTAAATCTGCTGTTGCGGAAGAGCCATTTTCAAATCGAACGATCCCCCTTTCAGAATCAACCTCAATCGCTCTGTGATTGGTAATGATCTTGCAGGGAATCCCAGCACCGCCTTCCTGCTGCACAGTGTCAAGGAGAGTTTGATGCATGTCAATTCTATGAAAGTTGTAATATTCCTAAGCGAGTTTTAGTATTCAACTTATTATCATGTGGTTTTCTAACTTACGGATCCAAATTTTGTTTTGTAGTCACCCAAATCGTATTTATTCTTTATCGTTCCCGTTTCCCAGTCATGCATGATGAGACGTTGTAAAGTTACAGGCTTGACGGAAGGAACGTCTACACCCCATCTCTCGATCCATCGTGATCCATTAGATGCCACAGAGAGAGAAGCGCCCACTTCTCCCGCGAAATCAAATCGTTCGTACAGAGTAACCTTATGCCCAGCACGGCGGAGAGAGAGAGCAGCACAAAGTCCTCCAAGTCCTGAACCCAACACTGCAACATCTAGAGCAACAAAAGAGGTTTGCACACGAGTAATTGGACTCATCTTGAAGTCCGGTAGAGAAATTAGTAGCCTCTTTGCTTTGGGCTGAAGATACAAGAAATGAGCAATGGGGGCATTCCTCTCTGTGTGACAAGATATTTCCCGTAGATATAGACTGGTGAACGAACAGTACCGCCCCTATCGTGGTGATGGTTATATCACCTGATGTTTTCCCATCCCAAAGGTCCGTCGGTAACGCGCCTGAGTACGGGATGCAGGACGCACGACGGGAAATTGACCCCACTTGCGATATTGATATGCGACAGTTTGTTTATTTGCGACGGACGGGTTTCAAGATTGGTCCTGCTTATCATTCTAGTGTGGCATAGCACTGGGGCTTGGAAAACACCACTCTTGGTAAGCCTCATAGGTCTAGCTCTGCCTAAAACTGCCTACCTTATCGCCATCGCTAAAATAACCACATTAGTGTTTCATACATTCCGACGGAGTTGACAATGTACAATATCATCTTAAGATAGGATTGCGTACCTCAGCTTGTTCATGGACCACAAGTTGTGACGTCAGAAGAGTCTTTTCACCTAGAGACGTGATACCTTCTTTCACTCCTTCCTAAAAGAACAAACCTTCGTGTGCGACTTCTCAACCCCACCATCTTCCTGCTGTCCGCGGCCTAGAAAAACAACATGGCCTCAACACTGCCAATTATAATCGTTGGTGCTGGCGTCGTTGGTCTCACACTGGCACAATCCCTTAAAAAAGAAGGCATTCCATTCGAGATATACGAGCGAGATACACACATCGAGCGTGCCAAAGGCTGGGGGATCACCATCCACTGGGCCCTCCCAGCATTGAAAGTGTGTCTACCCCCTGCAATATATGAGCGTCTTTCAACAATACAAGTCGACCCGGAAGAAGGGCGTAGGAATAATGGAAGATTTGTTTTCTTAGATCTGTCAACGGCGGAAGCCCGATACGAGATTCCTCCAAGTGAGAGATTGCGCATCAATCGTCTGAAATTCCGAAGTCTCTTAGCTGAGGGAGTTGACGTGAATTGGGGCAAGCAGATTAGTGGATTCGATTCGGATTTGGAGGATTGCATTCGGGTCAAGTTTGCAGATGGCACTTCGACAAAGGGATCACTTCTCGTCGGCGCAGATGGGAGTGGAAGCAGAACTCGACGAATTCTAGTTGGGGAAGAAGTTGCCAAATTATATCACCTTCCAGTGAGGTTTATGGGGGTCACAATCCGGCTCACCCCTGTAGAAGTCAAGCCACTTCGAGACATCGATCCCCTACTTTTTCAAGGCTGCCATCCAAATACCGGAGCATATCTATGGTATTCGACACTCTCGACGCCAGAGGTTAATGGTTCCAATGGTAATGATGAATATTATGAGGGCCAGCTTAATATGTCATGGATTGTCAAATCATCAGCCGATGAGGTACCTGCGACTAACAGCGAGAAGATTTCAAAGATGAAGGACATGGCGAGAGGATTTGAGTCGAGACTGAAGGCAGTTATCGAAAGAATTCCACATGACACCAAAGTTATGGAGATCAAACTGCAAGATTGGCCAACGCTGAGCTGGCCAACGTATGATGGACGTGTTACACTGGTCGGAGATGCCGCTCATGCAATGACAATGTGTAAGTCTATGTTTGGCGCATGTATTGGGTCCTGCTGATAGTTCTTAGATCGCGGAGAAGCTGCCAATCATGGTATCACTGATGCAGCACGACTGGCTGAGCAGCTACAGGATGTGGGTCGTGGCATCATATTACAAAAGGAGGCTATTATCAAGTATGAATCGGAAATGCGACCGCGAGCTCATGACGCCGTTCTTTTGAGCAGGCAGGCCTGTCTGGACGCGCATGACTTGAACGGTCTGACACCAGATAGTCCTCTGGTTAGTAGGAGAGCAAAAGTGCATCAACCAGGAGTGGCCATAAAAGCTGGCACTAGAAAAGGATGAGCTTTATAAAGTTTTTTGTAAGGGCAGACTTGATATCGGAATGAAATCAACTTGGAGAGCTTGATCGATTACTACAAATGCTCAAACTTCTAATTATCTCTCTCTGCCCCTCGACTATACTTGTTAAAAACTGGAAGCCTAAAACGTTCACCTGCACCATATCTTCTTCGGCAACCCACAAATCAAACTTAGGGTAGGTTTGGAAGATCTGAGGCCTATCACGTGACCATAAAGTAACTCTAAGAGCTTATTAAGATGTTTAGTTAGCTATCTCCCCGCTATCGCGGGCCTCTTACGCCGACTTGAAGAAAAGTTCTTCCCGGCTGGCTTTTGCTTGCGTTTGCCGTTCTCCAACTGTCGAGAAGCGCTCCTTTGGGACCATTCAGAATACAATCGAGGCTATAAGAGTGAACTACGATTACCAGGAGTCTTCCCCACTTGGGCGTGGGTGGGTTGGCTCTTCAATGTTTCCCTGTGCTAGGTACTGAGGATGACCCGAGAAGTGGCTTGCGACGTTTGATTTATCCGTACTCTGTACACCCACCTTTGCTCCTCGACTTCCACCTAGCAAATCCGCTAAAACCATGGTTGATCCAGGACGATCATCTCAAACCAAGTTTTCAGAAACCACCGAGTTTTCACACCGTCCATACCGCTTGACTTCAATTCGGTCATCACATCTTCCATAAGATCTCTCATGAACATATTGCCTCTTAGTGTTCAGACAATGTCCTCCCCGGTCATCCACCCTTCATTCCAGGATAACGTCGACTTCGAAAATGCTGAAAGAGGTCTCGTCGCGTCTCTCCACACCTGTCTCGTGAACAACGAAGCTGGACAGATTGTGTGGAACAACGAGGACTACAACTTCCTGCAAGGAAATTGCCCATCGACCGTGAATCCGAAGCTATGGCGACAAGGACAGCTGACCCGAAAGCAGGGCCTGTTCGAGGTTACCAAAGGCGTATATCAAGTGCGCGGCCTCGACATCTCAAACATGACTCTTGTTGAAGGCAAGACCGGCGTTATTGTGCTAGACGTTCTTGCATCAACTGAATGCGCGGCTGCTGCACTAGGATTCTATCGCGCCCACCGCGGCCACCGATCAGTGCAGGCTGTAATCTACTCACACTCGCATTATGATCACTTCGGCGGCGCGCAAGGTGTTCTTTCAACAGCTGCTGGAGATCAGCGCGAAATCCCCATCATCGCTCCAGCTGGCTTCATGGAAGCAGTACTCAAAGAGAATATTGTTGCCGGCCCCGCGATGCGAAGACGCGCAGTATTCATGTTTGGTGGATCTCTACCTATTGGACCACACGCCCATGTGTATGTTTCGCTCCATCAAGCACGATCAGTCGGTAAGCATAGTGATTAATTACTTGTAGCGGTTGTGGCTTAGGTATGGCTGCTTCTGGCGGTACCACAATCATCGTACCACCAAACGATATTATTAACGAGACCGGCGACGAACGGATGATCGATGGCGTAAGAATTGCGTTCCAGATGGTGCCTAAGACAGAAGCACCATGCGAGATCAACGTCTTCTTTCCTCATCAGCGTGCTCTCTATATCGCCGAGTGTGCAACTCATACGATGCACAATGTCATCACTTTACGCGGTGCACAAGTTCGGGACGCAAAGAAGTGGTCTAAGCACTTGGACGAGACACTCGATATGTACGGTTTTGATTCCGATGTGGTCTTTTCGGGTCATCACTGGCCAACGTGGGGCCACGACAATATCATCAAGTTCATTTCAGACCAACGAGACCTCTACGGCTATATGCATGATCAGACGGTTAGGCTTATGAACAAAGGGATGACTGGGATTGAGATAGCGGAACAGCTCCAGCTCCCGCCAGCTTTGAAACAAGAATGGTATGCCGGTGAATTCTACGGCTGCTTGTCGCAGAATGTGAAGGGCATCTACCAGCGTTACATGACATGGTTTGATGGTAACCCAGCCAATATATGGAAGCATCCACCAAAGGAGGAGGGAAAGCGCTATGTTGAATGCATGGGTGGCGTCGAGGTTGTCATTAAAAAGGCAAAAGAGTTCACCGACAGAGGCGATCTTCGGTTCGCTGCAACACTGCTTGACCATGTTGTGGCGGCGGAACCAAGCAACAAACGAGGACAACAGCAACTAGCATCGGTATACCAGCGGCTCGGCTTCAGTGCTGAAAATGCGGTTTGGCGCAATTTCTATCTTACTGCCGCACAGGAGCTTGGCAGCGAAAGCAAGGGAGCACCGCAAAGTGTTATCGCCATCAATCCGCAATCAACTGTAGAAGATTGGCTCGACGCTCTTTCGCTGCAGATAGATGGACCGAAAGCTTGCGAAATATCTGTCCAGACGATCGTGATCAATATCCCGGACGAACAGACAACGTGGACATTGATATTACGGAATGGCACACTAACTTACCGGAGTAAGGCTTTCAGGGCTGCGCAGAGTAGCGGCTCTGCAGATTTGATGGTCACAGTCAGCAAGAGCGAGATGTACGACATGGTCGCCAAAGGCAACATAGATGCAGCAAAGAAGACCGGGGAAGGCAAGATGGAGAAGCTGACTACTTTACTAGAATTAGGTAATATTATATAGAATGCTAAAATCTTAACTACTACCTTTGTATTTAAGGTAGCATACTTATGATTAAGCCTATTAATATATATAATCTTAATAAAGGTAATTATAAGTAGTTTATCTTATCTATTAGCTATATAAAAATCATTTATTTTATTAAATTATATTTTTATATATAGTGCTGTCGCTTACTACTATAAGTGATAGGGAGTAGTGCTAGTACTAAGAGAGATAAGCGAATAAAGAAGAGATATAAGCAGAGCTTCCTCTCTGTAACAGGTTGCACCTGATGTTATGGCTTAGCACATAGTGCTTTAGGGTTAGGGGTTTATATTTGTTGCTAAACTACGCGTAACAACACGCTATAATATTAAAGGTCCTATAAGTTCTATATTCTAAAACCGAGACTGCTTTATAAGTCCCCCCTTATATATTATAAGAGTCCTATTAATACTTCCTATAGTTTATTATAATATTATAATAATATCTAATTCTAGTTTAGTATAGATAAAGCCTAAAGTGGTCTAATAATTATCTATAGCAGTAATATAAATTCACTACTTATAAATATAGGTCTAAGAAAATCTATTCTATTTCCTATAGAGTTATCTAAATATATATGCCTAAGAGTTACTCTCTACTATTAGAGTGGAGTTATAGTAGAAGTAGGGTAATTAAAGTTATCTAAATATCCTATACTAAGATAGGATCTTCTAGATCTATAATCTCTATTAATCTAGTTCTCTATTATATCTAGAGCAAGGTGCCTTTTAGAGACTAGGTCCTTTTAATTTAGTTAATCTCTACTAGTTCTACTAAGTAGAAGGTTTATCTTTTATATAGTAGTATATCTTCTATAAGGTTTATATTAAGGACTTAAATAATCTAGAATACTAGGTAAGCTCTTTTCCTATAATACTTTTATAATATCTTAAGTTATAACTTTATAGTTATAAGACTTTTTATAATATTCTAAGTTATAACCTTATAGTCGTGGACTTTTTATAATATTCTAGGTTATGACTTTATAGTTATAGTGCTTTTACGACTTCCTAGATTAATAAATGCTTTTTACAATATCTTAGGTTATAGTGCTTTTATGACATCTTAGGTTAATAGATGCTTTTTACGACCTCTCAGATTAATGGATGCTTTTTATAACCTCCTAGGTTAAAAAAAGTGAGACGCGTCTAAAATTTAGACTAGTTTCACTTATATTAATATCTTCTCTTATTCCACTTCTAAGTCTACTTCTTTTCTGCCTGCTCCGCCTCTTTATCTTATCTAAACCTGCTATAGACTAATTATTATACTACTAGTAGAATCTGGATTACTATAGATACCTCTCTAATATCTAAGAGAAAGTTAATATTAGTAAATTTCCCTTAAATCCCTAGTTATATCTATATCTTCTATTTCCTATACTACTACTACTATATTAACTTATCTATATAGTTTAATGCTAGGCAGTTTTTATAGCTGCGTTTCTATTTTTATCTATAGATATAAGTAAACCCCTATATAAATACCTCTTAGTAGTACTAAAGTAGTATTTACTAGAATATAACTAGTATAGTAAAATAGATATCTGCTAGTTAGTATCCCTTTACCTTATAACTACTTATTAGGATTAATACTATAAGCTATACTATCTTAGCTTCTATCTATAGAGTCTCTCTCTATTCTACCTATAACTAAAGTTATAAAGCTATACTAATAGTTAGTTAAAGATTAGATATAGCTTTAAATTATATCTAGGCTAGTTCCTTGCCTAGCTGGAATGCAAATAACTATTACTATAAGTCTCTCTAGCTTTTCTCTATAAGCACCTTAATTAGGCTATTAGGACTTATTTAATCTAAGATCTACTAGTATTTAGTACTTAGTCTCTTAAACTATTTCTCTAGTAATATTATACTATATAGATTTATAGTAATCTTATAGCATATTAGTGCTATATTTATAATCCACTCTATTAAATCA